>NC_087200.1:9570326-9585326 GCF_015104395.2 Macrobrachium nipponense | reverse complement strand
TTAATGAAAAGACTCTCGAGGATCAATAGTTCATTTGAGCTGGAGGTTTCACCCACAGTAATAAAACCATCATATTTAATGGAAACTTTACATTTTTTACTATGTTCACGTATACTGGACTGTTCAAGATTTGATAGTGAACATCCAGTACAGAAACTAACTCCCTTGTGGCAGTCTATGCGAAGAACCCTCATCATCCTCTGAGAAGAACCCACGTAAGTTCCCAGACTACATCTGGGACAAGAATATTTGTACACTATACCAGAGGACATGAAAGGGCATAAACGATCCTTATATCTAAACATGGAGCCAATTGTGAGTGGATTTACAGGAATAAGTTTTACCTGTAATGCACCAAAGTATTTTTGTACGATTTTTGTAAATTCGGCCCTAAAGGAATCATGTACATATGGGAATCGGGCATAAAAAAGGAAGTTTTGGAACATTTGCTTGATTGGTTTTAGTGCAAAGCTCTTTATTAAGAAACTTGTAAATAATCCTGTTGACGAGCTTGGTGGTAAAGCAGTTATCGGTAAAATATGTTAAAAGAAAGGTAATTTCTTTATAAAAGACATGCCAGTTAGACGTAAGGGAGGCTGCTCTATATACAATAGTAAAAATGGAGTTAGATAATCATGAAAACAAAAGCTATGAAAATTCGTTCCTAACCCTGTAAATGTCTTTTTCCTAAAAATTGTAGTGTTAAACTTACTGTTTTTCACGAAAGACTTCTACATCTAAAAACAGAAGACGGTCGTTCACTTCCCTTTCAAGGGTAAACTAATTAATATGTTGATGATACCAATTAACGAATTTCAAAAATGCATCGCAATCAAAATTACGCCTGAAATGGGTGAAGGTGTCGTCAACGTATCTTTTATAAAATAAAGGGCGGAAGGAAAGAGGGCACTCATCTAAAAAGCGCTCTTCCAGCGAGCACATAAAGATATTGGAAAAGGTAGGACCTAAAGGAGACCCCATGGCCATACCCTCCATTTGTCTACGTAGGTTTTTGTTAAAAATAAAGGCGGTGTCCAGCACCGCCATTTCTAAAAGAGATTTAAAGGTAGAACGATTAAAATTATGAAAGCACGATTCAGGTTGGGGAAATAGCTTGTCTAAAATTATGGTACAGGATAGGCAATTTAACAAACTTAAAAATATGGGCGTTTTCATTCCTAAATTTTGTGAGACTCGCGCTACAGTTTTCAACTTTTCTCATTATATTTTATCCAAGAGAGAAGAATTTTTGCTGTCCCTTGGGTGTGATTTTTGTTTACTAATGTGTGTGTGTGTGTGTGCAGACTGAGAGACTGACTAATTGATAGATAGGTTGATAATTTTCAAAAAGAAACGATAGGAGTAAATGAGCTGATATAAATGTCAGTGTTGAAACATTTTGATATTTTTCTTTATCCCTTACCCTGTGATGCGGGAGTGACCTTGCTTTAGTTTTTGTTTAATTCCTTGGTGACGGCAGAGGGAACAGCTCAGATTTCCAATTCCTCTCCTATGCTGTCCGTTTAAAACGACCACTACTGCACATCAGCGTTAGAGGGATCATTGCTTTTGTAAAGGTGACTCCATCTGTTTTATTTCTTCATTTTTAGGGAAGCGGCAAAAACTAACATTGTTACCTCTTTCTGTGTGTGTGTGATTCTATGAACGACGGCACACAGCGCAGTATTTTGGCAATTTGTTTGAATGCCAGCAGTGCTACTACAGTAAGGCACGAGACCTCCGCGTTTAATCAAAATGCGGACGTGCAAATGTTTTCCTGCCAATCATCAGCCTAGTCTGTAAACGACTGAGAAGTCAGCAGCCTGACCTGGGATATAAACAAGATCGAGAGGCACCCTATAACGTCACAATCCAGGAATGCGCTGACAAATTTCGTGGCCCCCGTCAGTTGACCTCCCTTTTCTTGGGACCAGGGTTCTGACACTCCTCTATGCAACCTTCGTCGTTATTAAAAACAATGTACCCAATATTTTGACCGGATATCAACGTTTCTCCTTCTAACAAGCAATTTTACTTTTGAAACAGCCCCAGATACACTAACACTGGGAATACGAGATGGTTGTCATCCTGCTCATCTGACTCTGTCTGCTTCTGTCCGTCTCTTGATTGTTAAAAAAAATACCAAAGGGATAATATGAGTATAAAGAAATTCGGTTTCAGATTTATTTCTGACGTGTTTGAGCAGCTGGAGTCGTCGTACTCATTTGTGGCTGAAGTCACGCACTACTTTTGGAATCGCATCTCAACTGGTTTTCTTAAGATATTTATATCTTATCCATAAATTTCAAACAGCTGTGAATTTTCGGCTCCCAACGGCCTGTAGAGTTGTTTGCATTGTCTATCCAACATATAGTGCACCATGTTGTCAATTTCTGCCATTAAGTTTCGCCCGTTAGGAAATGACTTAAAAAAAGAAAAAAAGTCGAAAAAGGCCAAGAATTCCAATTAGCCTTTGTGTTCGTTGTGATCAATTGAGATACATACTCGCATATTCATTAGTTGTCATTCTGTATATGCCTGTATTTATAGCAAAAGAGATTCGGCTGGAGTGAAAGCAATATATATATATATATATATATATATATTATATATATATATATATATATATATATATATATATTTCCTGAACTTGTGCTTCAGCTGAAAAAAACATTTCCATATTTCGTCGATTCACAACTTGTTTTTTTTATTGCAGGTCTGCCAATACATCGCAGCCGTGAAGGCAACTAGTGGATAACTATGAGAGTTAACAAGGCACGAAACTACACGTTGCTCCTCCTTCATTACTTGCTGACCCAAACGGAAGCGCAAATCCAAGCCTTTTCTTGGAAAAAGACAGGTAAGTCTCTCTCTCTCTCTCTCTCTCTCTCCTCTCGTCTCTCTCTCTCTCTCTCTCTCTCTCTCTCTCTCTCTTTAATTCACTATGTACCAAAGAACAAATGATTGCATTTATTTCGATTCGTGTCTGGATGTGGACCCAAGATTCTTTCATTATCTCGTTTATTGAGTTTCATGCGTATGTAAAGAAAACTACTCGTTCCAGCTGCCTGCACAAGCCACGGTGGAGGTTCACAGGCTCTGATTGCAATTTTTAACTAAGTTTCAGGCTTACCATAACTGAGGTCAAGGAAAATGGCGCTCGAATGTCATAAATATGAACATATTGTGATCGAAGCGCAACGGTTCATTCTCCACTAACATTTGAGCACCTCGCCAACTCCCTCCTAAGGGTGGCACAGAGGTGACGTTATTGTATTGCTAAACTATTTTCTGAGACAATCATCGAGAGGACCTGACTACTGTCACCACCCAAGGTCTCTAGATGAAATTTAAGTTATATAATCTGTGCACTAACTGTTATAACTCTCAATGCATTTTTTTTCTCACCAATATTACTACTGTTATTACCAGTATTATGATTACTATCTTTTATGCTCCCTCAGCTATTTGGTGGTTAAAGTGGCGATTATTCATTTTTTTTATCATGTTGTCTCATGTATCTAGAATGTGTATGTTACTGTCTGCATTTTGTATATTTCATGTATATGGCCTGAGCTGAAATAAAGGATTTTATTATTATTATTATTATTATTATTATTATTATTATTATTATTATTATTATTATTATTATTATTATTATTATTATTATTAATCCTGCTGTGCCTAGGAATTTCAAAGTCTACTTGTAGTAAACCAGATTTTCATTATGACACCTAATACGCAATTTTACCCTGAAACAGTATCCATTATTTTGTCGTAAATGGTTGTATTTACGTATCGCCACATTTTATATAAACTGTTTATGATTACTTGATATTTCTGGAAAATTTCAGGTTATCATTTTTGAGTACTTTACTGAATCATTCTCGCAGCCAATGTGATTTTGTCGACCGCTGGAACTGCTAAACCAGTTCGGCTCAAGAATAAGAACCTTTTGCCAGTTGTGTGATGATGAACGAAATCTGCTTTTCAGGTCCAGGGAAGCGCATCACCACAACCGGTGCAGTCCTGCTCACATTCCATCATTACCCGGTTGTGCTCTGTTCCGTGAGATGCTCCGAGGTTCCCGAATGCCTCTCCTTTAATTATGGAGGTGAGATACCAGAGGTGACGTGCCTACATTTTAGATTATTATACAGAAAATGCAAGACGACATTTCTCTTCCGTCTATCTTCAGCGGTGTCATATTTATGACGTTACACGAACACTACATGATCGTAAGAAGGGTTGGAAACAAAGTGAGAGTGTAAGGTTTTTATTGAGGGGGAAATGTTGTGATGGTGGGTGTGCATGGGTGGGACTGGAAAAAAATGAGTGATATATTTCTCAAGAGAATACATATGGGCCTTTGCTTTGTTTGGAGAGCAGGAAAGGATAGTTTTAATGGGTAACGACAAAAACGGCAGTAGATGACAGAAAAAGAGAAGAACATAATTTTACCTCCTGGAATAAACGTATTTGGGATTTGTTTTAATTTTTGGCAATGAAACGTTCTTAGGGAGAAATATAAAACAAGTTGAGGGAAAGCGTATATCAAATTTTGTATTTGAGCAAATTAGATAAAAACCCAAATTGCTGGATATAATGGTAGGAAGTGGAGGTACTGATAATAGACAGCAAACTCCACATCAGGTTAATTCTGGTGGTCCTTTTAGCTGAGATTTGTGGCCGAAGTGCTATCACTAAAGCAGGCGATGTTGGTTTAGATAGAACTTAGAAAATAAAATGACAGCGACGGTTGGTCAGCTAAGGGAAATCGATTTTCGATGTGATTTGAATTCCAAAACTCTCTTATGAATTTGCTAAATATTTTTTAGATTATCTGAAATGGCCATAAGACTAAACATATTTGAACTTCCATCTATCATCAGTAACTCCACTTCCTACCTTCACATCCAATAACTTGGTTTTTCAACTCATTTGCACATTTAAAAAATCTGATAAACGCTTTTCCTACAATATTTTAATATAAAAACTACCCTTTCCTGCTTTCGAAACAAAGCAAGGCGAATATGTGTCCTCTTGAGAAATATATCACTCATTCTTTTTCCAATGCCACCCATCACAACATTTCCTCCTCAATAAAAAATCTTTCACTGTCACTTTGTTTCCAATCGTAACGTATTCACACTAACTACCACAACTTATTTTTCATCATGCCCTGTATAGCCACTACAGTTCTCAAATGAATGCATTCGTATCTTTTCACTTCTGTTCCAGAATCTCCCTGATACCACTCGACTTATACTTGACACCGCTCTGCTCCTTTTACTTACTCGAAAAACAATCAGCCATTTCCTTTCCATTCATGCTCCACACGAGAAAAATCTAACCTCCACACCATTAACAGGTCATCTGCGTTTATTTCTTCCCACCTGCACCACAGCCATGTATGGTCAGAACTCCAGCGTGCATTAACCTGTTACTTTTCTTGTTATCATTAACTCTAGACATGGGTGTGGGTCACAGGCCCCTTAAGGCCTTTGCGTTCCCTGGCATTCTAAAGGAATGGAACTTTAATGTCATTTGCTTCATGTGAAAGGGTTCATTTGTCACTCTGGGATAATTTACTTATGAATTATTTGAGTTTATGACAATTTTTTCTTCGTTTTATTCTGATGTTAAAACACGTATGGCTGCTATTAATTACTGCAAAATCTTGCAATGTCTCCAGTGCTTTTTCCAGTCTGGAAGGAGGGATAACTAAATCTCTACAATACTGTCAAATTCATTCAATCCTTAACTGACAGCTATTTCAACCAAGTATCTATGGTCTTCTTCAGGGGTGCTCTAGGTTCAATCTGAACTGCATTTTAATACATGGGATAGTATAGCCAAACAATTATATATATAAAAAAACACGAATAGAAATTTAACCCTGAAATAATTACATCACACACACACCTCATTCCTCAGCAGAATTATTAAGAAATTTCTCTGGCCTCTTTGCTTCTCCATGAATATCCTGGCTCTAACGAGCTCTCCACAAATCACCAGCCACCCCGTATCCAGCACAGCTGGTCCCAACCTCCTTGGAATAAATGGGACCAGCTTAGAGGGCAAGTTATACTTCATTAGTTTCGGAAACAACTGCTCATGATTACTTGTATGTTAGTCATCCCACGTTTTCGAGTAAAAGTCTATCGAATAGTTGGACCTTGCTGCAGAAAGCCTCCCAGTATGAACTCTGTTGGTCATTAGTGCACTTGTGTTGTCAGGGAACACTGTCGCCCTTGCGGCGATCCAGGGAATCTAAGGTCAGCTTACTTTGCTATATTAGTTTGGAGGAGGCGTGGTAGCTTCTCAGTGTGAGCTGTGCGGGATGCAGGGTGGCTGGTGAATTTGGAGGTCTTCTGTACGTCACCCATATAAATATGTACATTTCTTTAGAATCATCATTATCAATGGTCATGTAATACCGAAATTATTGTAAGGAGACAGTTAGTGAGGTGTAAGAATAATTTGTAACTCTGCCACAGGAGAAAACTCAGTTCCATCGTGTCTCTTTTAGCCTCTCTCTGGGATATAATTCTTAGAAAGAATACATAATCAAGACCTCAGTCTTACAATGATGTTCGTTCTTATGCATTTATTCTGCCCTCGTTAGGTAACATTTGGGTGACATATTATACAAAAACTTCATTATTTTAAGTTTTTAGTAAAGAAAGACTAAAAGATATATGCCACTGGTTATATGTAGAATCGGACATTTCTCCATAGACCCTTGATGGATTAATAGATAGTAATTGAAACCTTTCTTCTCTGAACACATTGCACCTCAAAGGTACAATAATTCTTCACTTTCCAGGTCCCTCTTATACGTGTGAACTGCTCAACACAACGCCCATTACGTCAGGACTTTCATCTGCGTCAGAACAGAGTGGCTGGGACATTTTTACTTACGCTATGCCAAAAAAGGTTAGCATTATCTTATTCCATGATCTTGTCAGAATTAATTTTCAATTTGTAAACCTGTTAACAAATTATTTATGTTAAAAAAAATTGTAACCGTTAAATGTGTAAGCTCTTTGTATGGATCATAAATTCAAAGAATACTCAAAAGAAGTTTTATAATGGTGAGTACGGTACCGAATTCTTTGGAGATTTTGCAACCAAAATATACGTAATGTAGGCTTGGTTTAAGTAGGATGTTGATATTGACCTCGAAAAAACTAAGCTGTTTAATTTCCAGCTGAGACAAATGATATTTTTATTCTATAATACTCCCACTTAAACTCGAAATTAGGAATATTCTGTTGCCTGTACAGTCCTCCATATAAAGGATCAAGAGGCAGGTGACCGAATGAGTCATCCAATATGAACATTGTTGTAAACCCTAGGCCGACTTGGTTGTTGTTTTATGAAGAGCACGGAAAGCTTTTAACAAAAGAAAATACTTAAGGTTAAGTGATTAGTATTTGATCAGAATAAAATATTTGGTTTAGAAAATTCCTGCATCATGGACTTGCACATTATTGAAGTTGAATAGTAAATCAGCAGCATTAGCAGTAATCAAAATAACATTAACCTGATATTCAGTGCGAACAAATAACTGGCGAATTTTTTAGTTGTATAAGAAAAATGGTCAGGAAATTTCTGTTACTAGTTGCCAGTATAAGTTGGCAAGAAACCTCTTGAGGTAAACCCAAGTGACCAGGTTCAGCCACTGAATAGGTAGTAAATTCCATGTAGCTGATACCTTATTCTGTAGGAGTGCGGCTGACTCTCTGCATAAAATGTTTTCTTAAAAACATTACTCGCTAACTAGCCGCTTAAGAAGCAAGACCAGTGCCTCTGCATTACCTGGCTCAATCTTCAGTCTTGCGCACACTCAACTATATAATGAAACATTCAGCAGGACAGCTTAAGACATGAACTTTTGTAATATTATGTGGACGAGGTTTGCAGTTGTTTAAAAAATAATTATTGATTTATTATCTATTTTCTTCAGTTCTTGTCTTAAAGATTTTTAAAATGTCTTTTATTCCCTGTTCATTAGGTATTTAGGTATGCCTTACATATTTTATACTGTAAACGAAAATGAATAAATATAAAGGAAGTAAAACTATTACTTGAACCACAAACGCAAAGGATTTCATGCCATATGAAATGAAGCGTTTTTATAGCTACCTAAAATTGGCCAAAAAGAAACTGGTAATTGTTAGAAGTTTGCAGAATTATTTGCTTCTCAGAACAGAGAGTTCTTCCAGGTAACTTAATCACAATGTTTGAAGCCATCCTGTGAGTAATCATTCAACAGAATCCAGAGGGAATAATTAAACATAATTTATTTGTTTTCTCAGTGTCCCCAAGGTGGTGTTCCGGTAATTTATGACATTCCCCGAAACCAACTAGGACCAACTGTCGAGGGATACACCTGTAGCGCAAATGCCTGGATTCTGCAACAGCTTCAGATGGGAAAGACAGGTACTATTTATATTTCCTTTTAATGCAGGAGGAAAGAAAAAGGCCTTTCTGATGATTCTTGCATTCAACAAACATTGCTTCAGTAAAGCATTGTTGCATTACTATAGACAGTTGTTATTAGGAACGAATACGTCAAACAGTGCGCTTTGTGTAACTTCATCTTAAGCTGATTCCTGACACCAACAGCCCACCGCTTGTCACTATAAACCTGGGGTCATCTAAAGCAGTGGCTCTTCAACTGGATGGTATCAGCAATTTCAAGGGGAGGCGCAAGCCCTAGGGAAAAATGAGAAATTCTCCAGTTATATTCGTTATTCTCTTCACAAGAGTGAGGAACTAATATTCAAAAGTTTATGAGAAAAATGCAAAAGCCTTAGAACGTTTGTTTCGTATAGTCTATCACTCTAGGTAGACTCGCTGGGCTTGCCATGTTTTATAATTATGTATTCACCTCCTTATCTCCTCTGCTTCTCTTTCTTCTCTCATTTACCTTTAAATCTAGGAGTGAATTTTACCGAGATGCAAGGGGGACCAACTCTTAGAGGGGACGTGGTGATAAACCGTTTAAGAACCATTGATCTGAAGAAAGCAGGACTTTCCTCTTCTGAAATCAGCATAGTCTAATTTGCTGTATACACCTTTGTAGATTTATGTAACTGCACATAAATGCAATATATGATGTACAAAAGTAGGGTAATCAGCTGATTCCATTTCATGATAAAAAATATTTTCTAAATGTGAAATGTATATTTTACAGTTCATCAATAAACCTATTTATCTTTAGGCTGTCGTATGGTTTTGTATGAGGGGAAGGACGCCGGGCAGAACGATGCTCCTAACTACATGGCAGTCTCCAATCCTTACCATGAAGCTTTCCGAAACTGCTTCAGCAATGGTTGCGCGGCTGTAGTCTGCAATGGACCCATGAGTGAGTAAGCCTCGGCGAACCTTTTTAATTGTCAGAATGGTTCATCATTATTTCTTCATCTCCGTTTTACCCTTCAATAACATATCTTAAAACAGGAATTGATGTTTATTTCCTAATTTATTCTTTTTTATTTAGTGAATACTCTCTGTGAAGAGTCATTTTGTGAATCAATGCACGCAATGTTTACCCATTATTTGCAGCATTTTAACTTGCTTCTTATTTTCCTGAATATTGCCTCAATTCTTATTTTTCTCCCACAGATTTATGCTGGCTGAAAATAAAAACAGTAGATGAAACGGGACAAATTTTGGTGAGCAACAGCGACAGAAATTACTGGAAAACTGTATGTCAGTAAAAGCCACAGCAGACTTCCCGAGTTGAGGAGGCAGTTAACTTGCAATACCATTCTGTTGCTTTGCAGATATAATTTCTTCGAAGTGAGGCGCAATTTGATAATCATATACACGTAAATCAATACTTAGAAATAATTACCTAGTATATTTGAACACTTTAAAAGTCCAGTAATATAACGTTGATGACTAACTTATTCGAAGATGATTTTTGATACTTTCTCTGTGCAGAAATATGAATTAATCTTGTGCACTGCGATATTTATGAAAGTGAAACGTGCACAGGACACCCAGCCAGCACTACAACTTCAAACCATTTCGAAGTACTAATAATGGCCTGTGGAACATCACTCCTTTTACTTGCCGCTTTTCACTCTTCACCTGTTCGGTGTAAAGATATATTATAAGTATATAATTATATTTCTGACAATATTTAACTGAGACATTTGCTAGTGTCAGGTTTTGTGTTATAAATTTTGATTCCGAAAATCCATAAATAGTTGTAATATGAGCAGCCATAAGTCATATAGTAGGTGCGAGTATCAAAAGTGGTTATGGTTTTTAACCATTTTGTATCCTTTCTTCCTTTCTTCCTTTACCTTCTTTACTTCCATTTTCATCTCTCTGGAGGAGACCTGCAGATGAGAATACAGAACCTGCAGTTACCAATAACTGTCACTGACATCATCGTTTGAGGGAAAACTCTTTTCCATGAAAACTGAATTTAACAGCATTTGCTATAATGGACAGCATCTCCCTTGCTTTTACTGGTTCAAATTTATTTTCTATTGAAATAGTTATATTTTAGTTCCAATACTGACTTTCAGGTTTGACCCTTGAACTGAATCAGAAAAATATTAAAGTTATTTCCCCCCAAAAAATCAATGTTGACTGTGGCTTTGGTTTATAAACTGCAATTGTTGGTGTCACTACTTCCTTGATAAACACTTATAAAGACTTCAACTGGCCAAGTGAATATGAAATTTTTCATAAATAAAATTCTAAATAAATGCCACTTAAATGCATGATAATTGTAAAAGTAAAAGTCTGCTTCACAACACCTTTGAGTAGCCACAATATTCAACAAGACATCGATAGATATACTTTCTCAATTCACTTAGATTTAGCAATTCAGCAAATAAATCCATGCAAGTCAGAGCATAAGTATTTTACCAGAAATTATGTTAAAAAAAAATCCAAAAAGATCAACGCAAATATTATTGTAAGAAGTTTGCAAACAATGAACTAGAGAAGTAATTATAAAATTAGAGCAAGCATCCAATTTTTATTTATTTATGTCAGAAAACTGAGAAAGAACACACGACGAAAGATGAAATCCCCATTATAATCTCTGGTGAGGTTACTTTTGGAGTTTGGTCTCTCTGCTGGACTGTCCGATGACCACCTGTTTAGAGTCTGTTCGTTAGCAGAACCACATACTCATTCAGTCACTATGGAAACCTTTACACTTATTAACACTGGTGAAAAATTAGTCCAATACAAGGTACAGAAAAATGAGCGAATCAGCTTAAATGACTCTGTAAATGCTTTCTTCGGTTATGTACTTGTGATGAATGTTTTTGGGGGAGAAGCTAGTCCAAAGTGACAGATCAGAGGTCCAGGCCGGAGGTACTTATTAGTCTCATTTTCATATTGTTAAATTATATTTGTAATTTCCTATTACTGAAGTGCACCCAGTTTGATCTTAATACTTCACTCATATTTCGTGGTTTCACAGCTTCTTAAATGCCTGCTTGCTGGTGGTAACTTTCATACTGAAAAATAACAAAAGTGACGAATGCACTAGCAGACAAGTCTACATAGCTTGGCCCTTGATGATCAAAGGATTAGATATTAGCTTTTAGACTGTTAAACTCTTTATAGCCAGCTGAATAATTGGGGCATCTTTTTTCATATCGATTATTGTAACTATTCTATAAAAGCTTATCTTGAATTTTACCTACAAAGATCAAAGGTCAGGGTCACAGAACTGGTTATACTCTAAAGGTCATTTATGATTTCATGAGCCAATTACACTCTTCGCAATGTGGACTTATGATAATCAACAAAATCTGAAAAGAGACAAAACTTTGTGGTAAAGCCCAACCTGAACATTCAATATTTTAACAACTAACAGTAATTCTGTATTACTTCTGCCCTAACTAAACTAATCAGTACTAATTATCACAGATTATTCAATTCTGAAGTCTAGAAAGATAGCCAAGGCAACGCTCTTGATACTGGGCCTGATTAGTAAATATGTCTGACAAACTGAATGATTACTTATAAGTTTTGTGCTGCTAGCAGATTGTCTTGTATCACTGGTGTACTTAAGATTGAACTAAATTAAGCAAGTTACAAGTTTCTGTGACAAATGTACTTAAAGACTTGTATTCTAGTGTTTCCTTTTCCATTTTTCCTTGCCTAATAGTAAATTTAGAATGGTTATCAGTATCAGCAGGTAAATTATTTAAAAGTTGTCCGAACTCCATTTATTTTCCTTAGCACTTTGGTAGTTCATTATACCATTTACAAAAGGCGAATGATGCCAGGGGTAAAAGTACCTATGTGTAACTTATACTTGCATGCTTGACTACATAGTTTTCAGGAATTTTCTAATTGGATGACAAGAACCGCAAGCTCTTTCTGCTGACTGCGAGAGGCCTGATTCGCCTGAGAGGATCTGGCTAAGCACCAAAGGTACGGATTGGCTGGTGCTAAGTCCTGGGAGTCCTGCTCCTGAAGGGCTATCCCAAGGGAATGCCTTGTTGTTGACCTGATGGTGGGTGGAAGAAAGGTCTCCTGGAACATGTATGGCAATGATTTCCATGAAAGAATGGCAAGGGCCTCCTTATCGTAGAGTCGGTTGTGGTTGTTATTGTGAATAGAAGCACCTCATTCCTGTGATAGAATTCAAATATAGTGGACTTGTATGTACATTCAGCCACACCCACACACACACACACACACGCACGCACACACACACACACACACATATATATATATATATATATATATATATATATATATATATATATATATATATACATACATATATATTACATGCGATATTTTATGTTGTCATAGAGCTGGAGGAAGTAATGAAAGAGTCGACCAGCGCTTTCATTCCTTCCTCCAGCTCTATGACTATATATAAATATAGTCATATTTGTGTGTGCGTGGCTGAATGTATGTGCAAGTCCACTAAATTTGAATTCTACTGCAGTGGTAGTACTCAATATTCTACTACCCGGTCACTTCCGCCATAGAAAGTGAAAAATGGTTGCATTTGTAATGCAACATTATTAACTAAAGCTGAGGAGCGCTTAGCATCGAGATGCGAGCCTCTTTAGAGAGGTATATCCCCTAACTGGCAGATGACCCTAACTCTACAGCACATTGACTATCACAGCATCCAGGTCAACCTCCTTGCAGTGCTTTGCTACCACACAAGTAGTGAGCTTTGGAACCGATTTACTGTGGGAATTGTCAATGGCTAGGTTGCGATTATAAAATGTCTCAAGATAGGGGAATGAATAGAGAAAAGTTGGGACCCATTGCGGGAGGAAATACCCCAAGTAGCTGATGAGCCTCTTCACATGAAGGCAATGACAATCACGTGACCACCTTATATGGTGGAAGTAGTTACTATACGACAAATGGCATGTGGTCAGCACTTTTATTCCATGTGTATATTTAACGATCACGAGAAGATTGAACGGGCGTACCCTTGGGGTTTTCAGTGTGCATGGTTGTGGTGTGAAGAAATCAACAGCAGATGACTTCTTAAAGCTGAGGGAGCTGGATCTTTCCAGAGTGTACCATAGTGGGTAGGAAAATGGGTGATTGTTATAAGGGCAGCTGTAAGGTGTAGAGCTATGTGAGGTGTAGGTCAAGAAGAATCTTGGGATAGGTGAAAGAGTACAGTTGCATTAGTTTAAGAACTGCTTGGGTAATACTAGGCGTGGAGAGAAGGAAAAGATGTGATAGCGATGTGTGTATGCTAGGATAGAAGAATGAGAGCAGAAGATATTTTTGATAGAGCTTTTGTGTGTTGTCCTCACTGTATTGGAGCGCATGGAAGTGAAGTGTTAGTATTTGCATAAAAAGCAAAATTAAGTGACACATTAATACGTGGCTTTGTGAGTAGAAATTTTAGCAGTATGCTAAAATTTCTACTGCTAAAATGTGTTCTAAAGGGGGCCTCAATTGCTGGTTTTTTAAATTTCACAAGGAAAGGTACACACAAACACACTTGGGAAAGAGAATATATTCATGAAAAGGTCTCTTTTAGGTTCTTTATTTGTTTGTAGCAGATGGAAAACAAATTTGATGGATGGTGGGAAGTGGAGTGACTGAAGATAGATCTGGCCATATTTTTGTTCATGCGAAATTAAGATAGATGGAAGTTCAAGCTGCATCAGCCATGTGAGCTAATTAAATTCATGAAAGAGTTTTGCACTTAGTTTAATAGTCAAAATTACTTTTGAATTCAGTAAAATTTAATGACTCTGAAAAGCGATTTCCCATTGTTGATCAAATTTTCGTACCATTTTATTTTCTAAGTGCTAAATCTGAATCAAGATCATCACTGATCTCAGCTAAATAGCTGATAAGATCAGCCCAATACGAAGTCTCTCTCTCTCTCTCTCTCTCTCTCTCTCTCTCTCTCTCTCTCTCTCTCTCTCTCTCTCTCTCATCATCATCAATTTTTCCGTAACCTCGCGTCATAAATAAGATACGACATAAAAAAATCTGCAAGTGCAACATTGCCTTAAATTTTCTGCAAAATAATTTTGAAAGAAAATTCGTCGCATCTGGTGATCACCTCCGTGATTGAAGGACAAGTAATCAAGAATCATGGAGCGTCTGTCGGAACAAAGGACAACAGCCGCCTGACCTGGACAACAAAAACAGCTCAGTTCATCATCATCAGCAAACTGGGAAAAGGTTTCTGGGTATCGATCTTCATACTGGTGGGACCTTTCCATCTGCTTTCACCCTCGTGCTAAACAGGTCCTGGTTCCTGTGAGCGACTATGCCGAGACTCGAGACTGATGTCAGAGAGACATAATGTCTAAAGTATTTGGTAAAACGAAGGTTTGAGATTTTCTTGAATTGAAAAGAGGTAATTAACAATTAATAATGACTAATGTAGCCAAACGCTCATAAATTCATGCTACACATATTGGACACTTCAATAGGTTAAATTACGAGTTTAAAGTCAGGCTGAAAATCTGGATCCAAATTCGTTCGAGAAAACTCAAACAATGA
>NC_087200.1:9510326-9565326 GCF_015104395.2 Macrobrachium nipponense | reverse complement strand
TTCACTGGAAAACAACCATATGAAGCAAGCCCCTACCAATGACTATCATGTCTCTCAGGATCTGAAAAACACAAAAAAACACTCCCTGTAAAACTGTTTAGGTAAAAGGGAAACTAAATAACTTACGGGAATCCGTGTTAAACAAAAACAAAACTCAAAACGGGAATCCGTTCACTAAAAATACCTTCGATGGAATTCGATTATTAAATTTAAAAAGCACAAACATTGTTCATAAACTGTGGTAATCCACCAAAACAAAACTTTACAGCTAACAGCCTAATGTGGTAATCCACGAAAACAATTGATGAGTTCCCAATAAAAGTGGTAATCCACTGTAAAAACAAACTTTTAATGGTAAAAAAAGAAACCGAAAACAAAATTGGAAAAATCGTAATTTCTTTTGATCCCGAGATTTATTTTTAACAAGGTCTTGAGAAGGGAACTAATTTAATCCAATGTATTAAATCGTTATGGCTAGGGTATCAAATCAACTCATGTTCAGATGTGAAAAGGCTGACTCACCTCAATACTCCTGCCGTTCACTAAATTACTGTTGCTCCTGCTGCCCCCCAAAGTGGCATAGTGTCGGTATCACTAGGGGTTTATCCTTCCATGAGCGAGAGTTGTAAAAATGTCCACCATTCAACAAGGATTTTGCCTGAGAACTGTCTTCGGTTGGGAACTTCGCTCGCCTCGACAAATACTTCCAGCTCTCGGACAACAGCGTAAACAAGCAGTTCACCTTTAAAAAACAATCCTAGGCGACAGATCACTAGTAACAAGGTTGTTTAGAGGAACTAAAAGTCAGCCCCGCTTAACACTTGAACATGATAAACATAATATTACGAATAATATTTAGGAAGTTTGATACTTATCTTATACTTAAGAACAAAAGAAATCACTTTCAACTTCTCCAATTTTGGTTCACGATAATATATTTTCTACATAAATCTGTTTCCTGTCTTTTCCTCAATGACTCTAAAAGGGCCCTGAAATTTCGGACCCAATTTATAATTTAGTTCATTTCTCACATTGATTTTCAAAAATACATTGTCCCCAACACTGATTTATCATTTTTTTTTTATTTCAGTTAGTTTTATAACTTAAGGCATCTTTTTATCACTTTATAGCTATTGCAAAAATGATTGATTCTTACTACCACATTTTTTGGCGTCGTTGACCTTCACTTCATATGAAATAAGTCAGTGAAATATCATGCTCCACGAACGTCTGTTTGTGTGTATATCATTTTTTCTTCCAAACCTTACAATTGGCATCGTATTATATTACAGCAAATGAAAATAATGGTTTTATTAGCAAGAGAGAAAGGAAACGCATTTTTACGTGTTCTTACAATTTGTAACCATTTTCATTTTAGTTAATGGTTTTAATTTTTTTCTCTTCCTTTTTGCACGATTTTTACTTTTATCATATTATTCTTCTCACCTTTATCCCTGGTGGGGGTCGCTGGTTTTAATGAGGCTTTTCCATATATTTCTGTCGTGTATTAATGCTCCCTTATTATGACCATATTCCTCTTCGTTAATCTAGGCCCTTTCCGAATCCAGTGATACACGGAATTTGGCATCATTCTTTTCATTTGTTATGTTACTGGTATTTAATGCATCAAATTCGTTTTTCTTCAATGTCGAATTCACGATACAATACAAAATATGAATTTGAAGAACGATGCCCTCAAGCGGGTGGGTCTGTTCGGTCTTTTCTCCCTCTACTGTGTCTATGTGGTTTCCCTCTTTTGCTCAGTTCTCACTGAAACCCAAGAGGCATCCAGCCAGGTCGTTTCCACCAGGTCAACTTCAGGTGAAGTCGGGAGGTCGTCACCTACTAAGTGGAGTCTGTTCACAATATGTATCAAAAGATGCCGACGAATTTCAACACATTTCTATCGTAGAGTGAACGATTGTATTTAGAGAGGTGTTGGTTTACGGTGGTTGATCCTTTTTTTCCTTTATTTATTTATTTATTTTTTATTTGCCGTGATGCAAATGCCCAAGATGTATACTTATATTGCACCAGCCCCGGTTTTTGTTGCCATGCACTAGATTACATAGGTTGAGTTAGGTTAGGTTTGCTCAAAGAGGTATGAATAATTTGAGTGTGTGTGGGTAACTGGGTCCTTCCAATTTTTATGCCACAGTTTCCCGTATTTCTCATCTGTTTTCACTTCAACATTATCGCTTCATGTGATTTCTACTCAGTAGTTTTCCTTGTATATTATGACCATTACATATCATGGATCTTTTTGTTATTATCTTGTTTGCCCTTTTTCTTATAGTTCTCAAATTGTCTCTCAGTGTGTCGCTATTTCCCCCGTTTAGTGCCTCTTGATTCTCTGTTAATCCTACTTCTTTTGTAGAAATGAAATAAGGATGCTGAATTCCAGTGAAAGAAAGAAGGTTGATACAGTTGGCATTTGCTGTTTGTGTAACTGATGATGGTTAGCGAATGTTACAGGATGAGTCACGATATTCTTAGAGGGTTCCTTCTTGTGGACAAAATGGACAGTGATATTTTCTAGAAAAGTGTAAAAATAAAAAAATAAATTTTAATAAAAAATTAAGCACGCTTCCATTAAAATGTAGTCTAAAGCAAAAAATAACTTCTAGAGACACTCCAGGGTTGTCTTTCAATTATTGATCTCTGCAAAAATAAAGGTGTGGGCGCCAAACATGGAAGAAATTGCTGCAAGAAAAGAAATATATTTTTCTTATTTCTTGTAGCACTTCCTTCCAAGTTTGGCGCCCACGCTTTTATTTTTGTAGACTTGATTAATTGTGAGAAAATCCTGGTGTCTCAAAAAATTATTTTTTACTTTATAGTACATTTTGATAAAAGCGTGTTACACATTTTTTTACATGTATTTCATTTTATACATTTTATTTTTACAGAAAATGTAACCGATTTACGATTGCAGGTAACGAAACTAAACGTGATATCATGTCGAGCCAAAGAAGGTTTGAAAACTCCGTAGAGTTATTAACTTATTCTACCGAGTCAAAGAAGGTATGAAAACTCCGAAGAGTTTTATACAAATCCTGAGATACTCCGAAAGGTCACTAGAGGTCACTGCTGACCTACTGGTTATGTAAGGTTGTACTGTCACCGGGATTGAGTACCCATGCAAAAATTCAAGTCCATCGGACGAGGGCAACAGGTCTATAATTGAGTTACAAGTTTTGACCCAAACACACGCAGAGGTCGAGTTAAATAAAAGCAGGTAATCAAATGTGTTGGGCTGAAGGAAGAGGGAAGGAACTAGTAGGAAGCGTCGAACATGCTGTGTGGAAAAGGTATGGGAAAGGAGATACACTGTTTCCCCCGAAGTGTGAGAATGCATGCAACTTATGGGTGAATGGTGTGGCGTATATAGGGCATTCGACATGCTCATGATGAGCACTTCTGTGTAGTATGAAGCGTCAGATGTTGTTGAGGTGACTAGAGCCTCCCGTGTTATTTACAGGCAAGAAAAGCTACTTCTTGTTCAAATACTCTACATCTGAGAGAAAAGAACAGAAAAAATGACGGAAAACTTGAGGTCTGAGGTAATAACGACCTGTCTAAACGAAGAAAATTCCAGTGCTTTGCGGTGGAGACTGGAGAATAGAAACTGTCATCCACCTGAACAATTCGTGGATCTCATTAGTTACTCGAAGGTGGAGGGTCTCTTACTTCATCTAGAAGAAACAGTGACCGAATAGCAGCACCTCTGGGCCGAGAATAGGGCAATGAAGGAGAAGTGGGATTCAGGATCTGCAATAAAACAAGATTGTCTTTGGTTCAGTCCTGCCCAGAAGGCAAAGCATCAAAATGTCAGCTTCATATCCATGAGAACAGTGGTTCTCGTCCTTTTTGTTATCACGCCACCTCTAAGAGGTGGTCCTTCCCTTCACGGCCCCCTTGCATCTATATAAGTAAAATTTCCTTCCTAGATTGAAATGAAAATAAGAATATAAAAAGAGAGAAAAAGAAGGAGCGTTTTTATTTTTGGGGGGAATGAATCAGTGAGATACTTGACAGCGCTTCTTAGCTGCTAGATCTTGAATGCATGGATGAATCGCAGAGAGAGCGCAGCGTAAGTCCCCTTCAACATTCAGCCTGTTTCTGTATTTGGTCTTGAGATCAGCGAACGAGGAAAATGCAGCCTCACAAAGATACCACATCGATCCGAACATACTTGGGATCCGAACGAATCCAACTAGAGTAGTAGACTACAGGACACTAACGTTATAAGGCAATGCTTTTGCATTTTTTCTTAATCTACTAAATATTAGTTCCTCACTCTTGTTAAGAGAATAACGAATATGATTAGAGCATTTTCTATTTTATCCTAGGCTCGCGCCACGCCCCCCCCCCGCCCTGGAAGTTGCTGACACCCCTAAAGTTGTGAACTACTGCATTAGAGCTATTTCTGGTCTTAAACGGAGAAGACTGAACTGAAAGCTGACGAGAGTTTGGCAGATTTAGGGAACTTGGAATCGTCTCGACACCAGACAAGTTACTGCCTGGGGGAAACAGGCTGACTTGTCTTTAACTTATGGGTATCGCCTGTACTGTTTACAGTAAGAACACCATCAACTCATGCTCTGAGTTCTGGTTAAACTAGATTCACATCACTTATGCATCTGATGCCTAGACCAGTCCCTTATGACGCTCCTAATTGGCTGTTGAAAAACCAATCACAGGGCTGGAAACTCTGTCTCTCTCGAAAGTTCACATAGGCAGGATGTATGCTCCACCTCTCCTGAGGGATACTTGTGAAAGACGTATCCCTCAGGAGAGGTGGAACACACATCCTGTCTATGTGAACTTTCTCGAGAGACCGAGAGTTTCCAGCCCTGCGATTGGCTTATCAACAGCCAATCAGGAGCGTCGTCAGGAATTGGCCTAGGCATCAGATGCACGATTGATGTGAATCTACTATAGCATATCTTTATTCCCTTGGCAAAATTCACGGATTCCATGTCCTCAGGGAACATAATTTACGTTTACACAAGACTCACAAAGTTTGAGGCAAATTTCGGGGACTCTCTCTCTCTCTCTCTCTCTCTCTCTCTCTCTCTCTCTCTCGCTCTCTTCTCTCTCTCTCCTCTCTTGTCGTCTTCTCGCTCTCCTCTCCTGCGTCGAACTCTCTCGGCTCATCTCTCTCGGTCAATCTCTCTCTCTCTCTCTCTAAAGTAGCATTCAGTCTTCGCTCAATAGTTTATATTCGGTTTTGAGATTTCTTGTTGTGCATAAACGGGAATTTAAAAAGAGATAATGCGTCAGCCATCCGGTAGCAGCGTAACAGATTGCAAAGCTGAGGCCTTCGCTCCATCTTCCTCAAGTTTGTATACAGTTTCACAAAAAAGCAGACGTCATTTAAAGAATGTGAAGATAGTAGAAAAGGACATGTGATGATAATGTATGACTCCACATAACATGCAACGGCTGTTTTACAGGTTTCCAGATCATTGATACCGTGACTATTACTGAAGAAGTAACGGCGTCCTCCAGCGACCTTCTCCATTTCCAGACCTCACGCGAAGTCTCCCACTCGGCGTTGGCATCATGATAGCGAAGTCGCGTTGGTCTGTTCTTTTTCATCTCTGGGAGGCAAATCAGCTCATAGTGAAACCATTTTTCCATTCCAGAAGATTCGGTCGACACAAACAAAACTTTTTGTATTTTAAGGATGACCTGATATGACTGTGTGCAAAGGGATGAATGGAGATATAAGAGCAAAACAGGCACTGTGCATTTGGTTATTGTCATCGCGTAGTGACTACGGTTAAATCAGTAAGGTTCAAACTTTGCTGTTTCAGTGACCATTCTCTCTCTCTCTCTCTCTCTCTCTCTCTCTCTCTCTCTCTCTCTCTCTTCAATGAAGACGTTGAACACCTTTAACTAAAGTGATCTCTCACGGCTGAATTCAGGAGGTGAATTTCCTTTAGGTGAAAGGTGGGTATCCGCCCACCCCCTCTCTCCTGTAGAATACTTGCTACAACTCAAGAGCTCTCAGGCAAGTGTTAAGCTTGGTATCGTGTCCCTGATCTCTTACGCTTGTCAGTTTCTGAATTTGTGTGTGAGTGTGTGTATATATATATAACAGGATGCCTGGTAACTTTGATTCCCTGACCTTCAAGATTGTCTAATCTGTACATGGAATACTTTGAAACTACAGTAATAAATGCAATAAAACCCAAAATCATGCTGTGGATGAGATATGTAGATAATATTCTAACATTTTGGGATAATAGATGGGACAATTTTAATGAATTCCTTTCAAAATTAGACGCATTAGTGCCAAGCATCAAATTTAAAGTTGAATGGGAAACAGACAACAAAATTCCTTTTCTTGATGTTTTAATAATGAGAGACACAACAGTATATAAATTTACCAAATACAGAAAACCAACGTTCTCACTTTCATACATTCACTACTTTATCTATCACGACATTGCTATCAAAATAGGTGTAGCCAGCAACCTGTTCTTAAGAGCCTTACGAATTTGTTCCCCAGATTTCCTGGAAAAAGAATTTGAGCTAAGACGTAAGCAGCTTTCGTCTTTAAAGTATCCTGATCATATAATTGAGAAAGCAATTCACAAAGCAAACGTAATTTTCCACCGACCCCCTCAAGACAAGACCAGAGAAACACCCAACAATAAAATACAAATTCCACACCCAAACACCTTAACCAAATCCCTGATTAACGTCCAACAAAAGACATCTCCCAAGGACAAAGGCGTTTCCGAAATCCCATGCCAGGATTGGTTTTAGGCCAAAAATATTAATTTTTTGAGGACTTGTTTAAACAGTGACTGAACGTAAGATTTTTTTTTCTTTACTGAACTTTGGTTTTAGGCCAAATATATTTTCTGAAGAATTGTTTAAACAGTTACTGAACGATTTTATTTGTTTTTTCTCCTATACTGAACTCTATATTTTAGGCTAAATATATTTATTTTTGAAGAATTGTTTAAACAGTGACTGAACTTAATATTAGTTTTTATTTTCTTTACTGAACTCTAGGATTTAGGCCAACTTTATTTATTTTTGGAAGAATTGTTTAAACAGTGACTGAACTTAAAATTAGTTGTTTTTCTTAACTGAACTCTAGGTTTTAGGCCAAATATATTTTTTTAAAGACTAGTTTAAACAGCGATTAGATAAATATTAGTTTTTTTTCTTTACTGAACTCTAAGTTTTAGACCAAATATATTTTTGAAGAATTGTATAAACAGTTACTGAATTTTATATTAGTTTTTCCCTTTATTGAACTCTAGGTTTTAGGCCAAATATATTTTTTAAAGAAGTGTTTGAGGTGTAAAACTAAATGAAAAAATTTCCGTTCAGGATAGTGGACTCTTGGTGGAAGTTGGTTGAATGCAACTACTTCAGACGAGAGGTTAAATAACCATTCTGGGAACTTCAGGAATGCAACAGAAAAGAAGCTTCTTTAAAAAAAACTGGCCAGAAAATACTAGAGGTTTTCTGCTGATTAGAATTTGTCTGCCGAGTGTTGACTGGGCCTGCTTGTAACTGATCTAGTTTCACCAGACCTTATTACTAGACTGTCCTCGAGGCATCAATTGCTTCATTCATGTAAAACCTGGAGAGAGAGAGAGGGGAGGGGGGGTCCTTTGGTAATTGAGAAGTTGATTATTTGCACTAAATAATGGAAAATTACACAAATTAATGTAAGTTTTTTTGAGGGGGAGATGGAGTTTGTAATAAAACCGGTATTGCTTAGCATCCTGTAAGTGTGCAGTATTTTTTCTTTCTTTCTTTTTTTTGCTTTTAATAAAACCAGCATTGCCTGGCATCCTGTGAGAGCATAAATCTTTTTTTATTTATTTATATTTTATCTTATCTATTTATTTTTCATCTATCTATCTATATATCTATCTATCCATATATATATTTATAATATATAGTATATATATATATTATCTATATATATATATATTTATATTATATATATATATATTATATTATAATTATTATATCTAATTATCTTTTTGCTTGTAATTAAACCAGTATTACTTGGCATCCAGAAGGCATAGTATTTGAGTCTGTTTGTCCATTTACCAGTTTTTTTCTTAATAAACGAGTGAATCTATTCTGGCTTCCATAGATCTTGTCATGGCTGAAAGAAACTTGTGGAGTGCCGAACGCAGCTCCATAATATTGGAGTTTTCAAGAGAGTGTGATTATGAAACTCGTCTCTAGTTTTCACTAAAGGCTGTGACTTAATCTACCAGTGTAGCCGTGATTGGAGTTCTGTTGTCAGTTTCCTCACTACAGTGCTGGTGCTGCTTTGAAATTGCTGGTTGGGTGTTCAAACTTTCAGAAGGGCTTTTGACCTCGATGTGTGAAAGTACTTATCTACATAAGGCAGTAATAAAAACAGGATTTGCAGAAGCTAAGTTAATCCTGCCTAACCAGTAAATTAGATGTTCAATTGCAGACTTGAGGAAATTCCTTTAACTGAAGGTCTCTCGAAGATTTGAGTTCAACTTTTAGTTTGACACAATGAAGTGTGAAATATCTCAACTATTATCATTAAACACTAGTTGACGGGAGAATATAAAGACCCAGTGAAAGTTCTACTACTAATATCTCTAATAGATTTGAGGTAATGATTTCAGGCAGTTTATTTTTTCATTATGCAACAAGCCAAATATAATTCTAGACCTATGGACAAACTGATCAGGCTCTCTAAATGAAACTTAAGTATCTAGAGATTTTCAAACCATTGGGAGTATTACACTAATATTTAAAGATTACCTGAGTGCTAGTTAAGAAATGCAGTCATGTTTTATGAAGATTGTAAATAAAAAAGCTCGTGAAAATTGATATATGTTGATTTCCTGATCCAAATTCCAAATTTTCCAGACCTTTGTTTCACTCTCCTAACCTTCGCTTCAACACAAGTCACTGGTGTGGTTGGTCCTCTGAAGCATAACTGCAGAAGGTTAGTGTTGGAGTAAGGAAGAAGATACTACAATGCCATGTTACGGACCTCGGATAAGTGCAATGGAATGGAGTGCTTAACTAAAGTGCTGGGAAGGCCAAGGTACGTAGCTTAACCTTAAATATTAATGCTACCGACTGGTATGGCTAGATCCTAACCTCCCCACCCCACCAACCTGGTAACTATATTAATATGCAAATCTAGGGGACCACAATGTAAAAATCGGTCTTTTCAGGGGGGCGGGGGTAGGATGTCAGGGAGGGGAGACGCAAAATTAAAGGCCAAAGTCGCACCGTGTCCCACTTAGCGCATATGTTATTCTTTATTGGATGCAAAGGCATAGGGAAGAAATGCATAACGCAATAAAACTATGGTTTTACTTATTGAATCTTGCCAGGTCGCTTCAGTTCCTAGATAGGCCGAGGAGGTCCCCAGCATGTAGGAGGGTGGGTGGGGGAGAGGAGAAGGAGGGGTTGGAGATTGGCAGAGGTAAAGGACGACGCCACACTAGACCCACTCTAGAGCAGGCCCCTTTTTATGTTCCTGGAATTCAGTTTTGCTGTTTTCCACAGTGTTCGGGGACGCCCGACCAAATAAGAAGAAGAAGAAGAAGAAAAAAAAAAACACTTCTATAGATATTAGCAGTCGTTGTAATAAATGTCCTTGTCAATAGCGCCAGAGGTCAGGAAACCGATGGTCGCCACCGACAAGACAAGATAACATTGACAACTTGAAGCTCTGGTAACAGTCTTTCTTTATAAGAGCCCCCCAGAAATAATTACTGTGTGTAGACAGACTGGCTTACTTCTTCATGGCATCTAATATGGCAGTATTATTGGTACGGAAACATGGGGGGTGTGAAACGCTCTGCACTACAAGCAATTCTCGACCATAACGGGCGGCGCATAGCACAATATTCTGAGCGAGTCTCTGAGGAGAAGGGGGGCGGAGGGAAAGGAGGAGGACCTGTTCTTCCAACCCGAACTTCGCCAGAAATGGTGATACGTAAATTGGTTATCGAGTGATGTATGGATGGACACACATTTGATTGCTTTCGTCATTTGGGGAGAAGTTAATTCTGAGTTATTTGTCGTGAGGAGGTCCCGCCGGATTTGGTTGAAGTCGGATCATCACCAACCTTCATATATACGTATTTTTAAACCGTACATCAACGGAATCATTCGGGCGGGAGAATGTTACGGTATCCTCGCACTCTCCTTTTGTGTGTACAGCTTCTCTCTCTCTCTCTCTCTGTCTCTCTCTCTCTCTCTCTCTCTCACACACACACACACACACAACAAACGCCATACAGTTTCATCCTACGGAAGTAGTGAAAAGAGAGAGAGAGAGAGAGAGAGAGAGAGAGAGAGAGAGAGAGAGAGAAGACAAACCGTGAGGCATGACACGTACTATAGTGTAAATAAATAACTTTTTTCTATTCGTCTTGTTGTTGCGTTGCTCGTACAATATGCTCTGGCTCTACCTTTATTCCTGACACCGTTGTTTAGTCCTGGCCTTAATGTACAGACCCGCATGCATTTTTCTGTGCCCTAAATTTTTCAATTGCTGTGATTAGTATGACACCCTTGACCTTTATTCTTCATTCGATCAGACATCTGGCTATATAATTGGGCATAAATCCAGGACAAGCCCATTTAAATATGGCGTCTGTTGGTCATACTAAAAAAAATTATTTTTTTAGTTAATGGGCTACAGAAGTAAATTATGCTTACTTCATGTGGATTTTCAATGGTGAGGAATCCATTTCAGACATTAGTTTTAGAGTTTGATATGTCATTAACCCACAAACATAAGCTAGTAACTACTGACCAACGCAATTCCTTAATCCATCCTAAAAGTCTTCATGTATAAGTATTGATCCTTTTATGGTGTAATTTGTGTGTAAAAGGGTATAAGTGTAGTATGTGGAATCTTTAAATATACATATTTTTTATCATCTATTTTGTTGTGCTGTTTGGCCATTGGGCTTCGGCGCTTGGCTTTGTGCAATAAATTTCATAGATCAGTCTAACATACATAGATTTTATTTTTGGAATTACTATGAGAGCTTTAAAGATATTTGGGGTTTGTCAAGGACAGGTAACATCATCTACATTGAATTTTGAAGACTTTTAAAACACAATGTTGATGCACAACTACAAATGAAGCATTGACGAGAAATTCCCCTACTTTTACGTTTTTATGGATAAGTGTATGTATGAATTTAATCTAATATCTGTATTAAGTTAAAGACAGCTCATTATTAATTTTTGCCATCATCAGATGCACATGCCTCACTGTTTTTACAGTCACTACCGTCTTTGTGGCAGTATGTTACACAGGAAACACTGGCAGCTTTGCAACGGCAACGTTTTGCTTCACATTTGCTAGTGCACTTGCATGTCATCTGGAAGTGTCCTTAGGAATTTCATCAGTAAGAGATGGCCGCTTTGTCTTTCCCACCCGAACTTTCCTGGTTCACGTTCATTGGTTGTGCTTGAGATATGTGTTAATGCGTTCCGTAACACAAAGATCCCACGGTATAAGTGCCCATGAATAGTACTTGATGTTGGAGGCAGCATTTCCAGTCCTTTAAATGCTGGTGACATATAGATCTCATGACGTAGCTCATCAAAGGTTGATGCTGCAGTCTTTGATTTTGCCCCTGCCCATGCTTGTACTAAGAATCTTTCAGCCATATGCAGATCCTCATCAGACAATCATCAGTCTCTGCAAAGTTCGCAAGTAGTTGGGTAGGACTGCCCGTTAATGCTGCATGTTTGGTACCAATTCGGCTCATGGAGTCATCACCAGTGAGCAAATGAGCCTTCTATAATGAAAGACATAGTGGCCTACCAAGTTTTTGGGAGATGATGTGAAGTGGGATCATATATCTTCTATCACTAGTTCCAAACTGAACCCACAGTTCTTGGAGGCCATTGTCAATGAATTGATGCACGTAGAAGTAGAGCAATACTGTCTGTGTCATTTGAAATTAGCACAGCACGTTGACACCCTCTACTGACACTCCATTCAATGTGTGGGATGATGCGGTATTCAGCCTCTTCTTGCTAATTAGACAGCTCTGGAATATCGATACATTACTGTTCTTTACCAGTTTAGCTAAAATCACTTCACCATCTCTTACCATACCACTGATTACCACATGTTGCATGTCTCTTGACACCATCTTACTGACCAACTCTTGCAGTTGCTCCTTATTCTTTCCAGAGGCCCAAAACTTGTCTATTTGCTTAGGAATCGGCAGTTCCCCACTAATATTGATCAAATCAACCACCCCATATTTACCTCCTCTTCTGATACTCTCACCTTCCTTGATGGAAAATTCATATAGCCACAAAGATTATGTGAATGAGCTGAGTTACAGGCATTTTTTGTAGATGCCGCCTGCCTCTAAATGTGTCATGACCCCAGCATTTGTGAGAGAATTAAGGAGTTTAGAGATTCCTGTAATTTCATGAAAGAGAAGCTCAAACTCGGCCACTATGGACGCATCACCTGAACTACCGACAATGACATGTCTGCCTGGGCTTCTCTCAGATCTATTAATGGACTGCTCCAGCTTCATATCAGGTGCGACTGCACAAAACTTGCCACTCTCCCTGTCCTTGACCACAGACTTTCCCATCATGAAGTGTTGGAATAAGAAGGGCTGTTCTACTCCAAGAACCTCGATCCTTTCAAGGTACCAAGAGGCATATCTTAAGTAGTTGATGCAACCAAAAGCTCGTAATATCTTCATGTAGTAACCAGTTCCCATCACAGTCAGCAGTAATTAGTTGTTTTATGACATGTACAATGGACTGAAATATACCCAAACAACTACAGAGACCTGATCTGGCTTCACATTCTGCTGTAAACTTCACGTACCTCTCTTGCAGCTCGCTAGCCTTAGCACTCACAATGTTAAATTCTGCTGTGGAATTAGACTTTCTAGCAAGAGAAGTCTTGAGGTTGGCAAATGACTGCAGTAATGGACTGGAAATTTCAACCGAGTTCTGAGCAAAGAAAGCTTTCCATTTGAGAGAGTCAATCATTTCCGAGACTATCAGTAGACCTTTGAGTGAGCAATAATAGTGTGAACCTGGTAGTACAGATTGGAGGACTTTCTTCCCTAAACTTTCACACTCAATTATCCCATCATCTAGTCCTGTGCCTATCACAAGTCGTCCAGCACAACGTAAGAGAATTTGGAGTAGTGAGACATACCCATCATGGGAAATATGTCATTGAAAGCATTTGGATCATACATCACAATATCTGCAACTATGTGGAAAACACCTTCATCACAGAACAGTGGTAGAATAGTCTGACCAAATTGGTGTCGCACACTCTGAAAGTTGATGAGTACTTTGTGAACTGTTGCATATTCAGTGACAGGTTGTGGAATCACTGGGAGAAATCCAACTCTCATAACAGGAATTTCAGACTCAGTTATGAGAGCATGTATATTACCCCAAGTTGGCAGCTCTCCTACGACTGCAGCAGAATGTGGTAAGCCACAGCGAACAAGTGATGAGAAATTCTACTTTTTCAGACTCTCTGGCTGCACACTCAACCTTGTTATGATCTATGTTGCAGTTTTCCCACGTTAAAAATTCAGATGGTAGATTGGGTCTGTGAATGGGCTTATGGTGAATGGGTACAATCTGGCATGGTAATTTTAGCCTTTGCATTGGTAAGGATTTTTACAAGTGTTGATGAAACTGGGGGCTTTGAACCTGGTTTTTGTGCTGCATCTTGGAATAGTACCATTGCCGTGTAGTGCTTGCTTTAAGTCCGTGACAAAGATGATTTATCAGCATAATCACAGTTATCCATTGCTCCAATACAAAAGCAACTGTCACTAAAGTGGCTGGGAATAGGGACACCATTAGCCTCTGAGGCATGCACAGCATATAATGCCAGGAGATTTCTGGCTCTTTGCACTTCATTGTAACTTGTTGAAACACCAATGTGATTCAGTGTGGTTATAAGAGCCCGAATTCTTGTCTTACCATATGTACTTTGACTAACCATTACCTGTAATGGATTCTTTTGTTTGCCTTTATGGAGATGGTAAGTGAGAATCTGGAATAGACAGTGAAGTTGAGTGAGCTGATTGGTAGCACCTCTGGAACTATCACAATCATCATTAGCATCAGTTCACCATCCACTTCCATTTCCTGATCATGAGGTATCACAATTAGGACATCAACCGTGCTAGCTTTTGGAACACTAAATAATGCTGAAAAGAATGTCATCAAACCATCTGGTATTGATGTAGCCTCCCAAGAGATTTTCAGCTCTTCAGCATCACAAAACTTATCCCCAAGACCAAAGTTAACCTTTTGTAAAATCTCTCTCAATATGTAGCCTGGATCATGAAGGATATTCTGGTTCTTGATCTTGGTTGCCAGCTCGCCAGGATGAATAGCTGATGAATACACCAACTCAGAAGAAATGTGGCGAGGATTCTGTGCAAACTGTATTTTATTACCATAGTGGTCCATGAGCAGTTTCTTTACATCCGTGTTTTGTAGTGAAATATGACTCCCCTTCTTTAACATACCTATATAAACTGTGATGTCACTCACAGTACACCCATATCCTTTCTCAAGAAGAGGATCAATATGGTCTAATGCCTTTAAAAAAAAAGAGATAGCTTTTGAACTGACACAGGATTTTTCTTGGTATAGGGAGATGGATTGAGTGAACGTTTATATTTTATGATGTAATTTTTTATGCAGTGCTTGTGAGAAAATAAGTCTGCTGCAAAAACTGCCTCTGCAGATAACAAATCCGAGACCCTATTACACATTGTCTTTGAAATGCTGTGAGCCTGCAAGAACATTTCTACCCTATCCTTTTCACAAATACGAAATTTTTCTAGGACTTTTTCCCCCTCATATTTTGATCTAGCACAACGACACACCACTCATGGCAAAAAATCAGGGTGAACTTTACGGCTGGCCTTACTCCTAGCAGGTATGCCACTACGAAGCGACTGATTATTATGCTCTCAGGTTCCTCTGTGTTGAGGTCAGCTACTTCATACAGTGATTTCTGAATAGTTGACTCTAGGGATTGTGATTTAGCAATTGATTCAAGTGTTTTTTTTCATCGTGTGTGACTTATAGCACTTTGAAAGGTGATATACAGATGATTTAGATTGGCTCTCAGCCACAATTTTGAGCCTTTTGCACACCGTCTCATCCTGTCTGATGGAAGCAGCACATTTAATATTTTCTTGTACGTGAAGTCCTGATGTGACATTATGATTTGTGTTATGTTGTTGACATAGAATACATTTATGATATTATATCAAGTATATATATATATAATATATATTTATATATAGATAACTATATACATATATAATATAATAATATATATATTAATTTATATATATATTAATATAATGATATAAATATATATATAGATAATATATATATATATATATATATATATATAAACTTCATAAACACATGAATAGCTCTCTGAATTTTCTCATGACACTGCTAAAGATACCTACCCTGTAAATATATAAATAATTCTATACATTTGATGTCCGGGTTAATGGCATCTCCAAAAGTATTGTCAGAAATGGATTCTCAACCATAGAAAACCCTTATATAGAAGTATAATTTACTTTTGTAGCCCATTAACTAAAAAAACGTAAAATTTTCGTATAACAGACAGACGTCATATTTAAACGGGCTTGTCCTGATTGAATGAGGAAGAAAGGTCAAGGGTCATACTAATCACGGCAATTGAAAAATTTAGGGCACAAAAAAATGCATACGGGTCTGTAACATTAGGGCCTGGACTATGTTGGGGACTGTGGAAGAGCAGCCTCCTCCATTCAGACGAAGTTGTGCAATTGGAACTTAACTTCTTCTTCTTCAGAAGTTTAGTAATATAAACACAAATACTGAGATCCATTTCCACAAAAGCCTAATAATGAGACCAATCATGGAATATCCACCAACACCCACGTGCTTAGCAGCATTACACAAAATCCATAACAAGATACTAAGGTCTGCAGTGAGAAACAACCGAGAAGATGAGGCTCTGAATAATAGAACAAATACACAAAAGATACAAAGCAGAACCAATTATTCAGAGATTATACAGAGTGGCAACCAATATATGGAGTAAATTAGTTCGGTGCAACAGAGAATTAGCAGAGGAATCGGAAGCAAGAAGCAGGAGAGAGAAGGTTTCACCCAAAAGACGCAGACCACAGCAGCAGCATCATCTTCCTCATATAAGTATTCATCGCGATGAACCTCACCATTATACACTATTAAGAGACGTCTTGTGAAAACCGTATTATGTAGAATTTGTATTGCAAAATCATTATGATAAGTTAATATTAAGGTTAAAATGAGAACATTGGAACTTTTGCTAAACAGAATTATACTATTACTAAGAAATAAAACTCAAATTATGTAATCTGTACAATTCACAAATAAATAAATAAATAAAAAAGAAGAAAACAGACAGAGACCACCAACCAACAAACAGAGTCACGAACAAAGATGGTGGTCGTCGGTTCCTGTGGTACTAAAAGTGTGAATTGGACTTCCGGCGATGAAAAAAAAATCAAAATGTATGATAATGTATTGACTGGAAAATAGATATGGTAGTCAAACATTCAGCCAGTAGGTGGCAAAAGTCAGGCGCGACCTCGTGTCACTTAATTTAACACCAGTTCACCTCTGTTACGGCCTCTGAGAGAGGTCCGCTTCAGGTTCGATATGAAAAAAAAAAAAAAAAAAATATATCAACACAAACAGTTGAAACTGGGGATACGAATATAGAAAGAAACACTAACACAACAAAGGTTTATTTACAAGCTTACTAACAAAGGTAAATGCAGAATGGTATCTCCTATTTACATAAAAAGATAGAATCTTACACTGCATGAACTGGGGGAACAGTGAGGCAATTCAAATACTTGCTAGTCTATTAGGCGATTCGACGGGCTGGCTTCGTAAATGTAGAGTGGCAATTGCAGACGTTCTCTTGACTCCGTATTGCAGAAAATAGTCTATTTGTAAGGTAGGAACTCCCCAAAACCTGTAGCAGGACCATTCCTTCTCTGAAGTCTGCTCGACGTCGCGATAACATGGAATAATTCGTCCACTCCTGAAGACGATTAGACCAATATCCAACCAACTCTCAAACAACTCTTCTGATTGATCCTTCGTCGGTCCCATTCTCTCTTATCTCTCACGGATAATCTCTGCTGATGCTGATTTCTCACTGATATTCCGACCAGTGGCTCTTACTGAGGATATCTCTCTGTGACTAACAGGTGTCTCTCTTCTACAATCTCTTTCCCTCCTACTTCCTCCGTCGTATTTATACGGCATCCTGGGGGCGGGGCCTAAGGTTTGATAAAATTAATGTATGGAACAATCGTAAAATAAACAATTTTAGGCTTCAAATTATATTTAATTAACATGAAATGATTAAGATAGTTAACTATTAATAATAATGACAATTATCTATATATGAAATATCGAAAAACTGTAGTTATTCCGAAGGAAGGAATGGCGTGAAAGGAGTTGAGTCACTGCACTCCTCCGTCTTGAGAAGGAACCCGTCAAAAGTGAGGGAATGCAAACTTCCTCCTCCCGATGTCCATTAATTATCAAAGGAAATACAAGGACCTGACAACACAAATAAGTACGATAAAAATTATACATATAAAGCAAATTAGAAATGATAAAGGGTCGAAAAAAATCTGCAACACGTGTATAAATTACGTAGAAGAAAATTAACTATTCGACATCCCTTTCTATTTGATAAATTACGTAAAAACAAATGAAAGAGAAATATAAAAATTCGTTATCGGATAGCACTGAATAATGAGATAAGTATAATGATAAATTTGATGTTAAATATTCTTTAGGTCCTTTTAATTTATTTAATGAGCGTGATGGGGGATCAAAGTTGATACGAAAAAAAAACTTTAAACTAATGATCGGACAGTACTTGAACTTGCATTAACTCATTGTACTCACATCTTCATTAGTCCCGATCCGCTGAAGTGAGATTCCAAAGTCCCGTGGTTGAATGGACTATACGTAGCTCGGAAAAAAGGTGTTATTAAGCTTGCTGCCATTCTGACGTCCAAGTCCATGAGCCATCCTCGGCCGCTAAGGTTTTAGCTTGCCATATTAATGATAATGAATCAGGATGAAGTAATATTGTACACCCACCAACTGACTCTCTGACTGTCCTGGTGCACACCGACCAATCAACTCTCCAACTGAAAGAAATCAGTAACTACGGGGCAGCCTTTACTTCCTTCGTCAACCAACAGACGATGTTCCGAGATCTCAAACGACCGTATGGGCTTGTTGATCGTAAACGAGCATAATGCAAGCACTTTTACAAAGGTTATTATTATTTTAGTCGGGTGAGACCTAAGAACATCGTAACATTAAATTTAAAAAATCAATCATACTTTGAAAGAAAAAAAAATAGGACAAAATTTAATAATAAATTAAGTTATTTCTTAATCAAAAAATAAAAAGGAAATATAAAATTTTTTCTTCACTCCGGAAGGGGGGTTCAGTATTTTCAAATTACTTGTGGAAATACTGAACTAAATGTTAGAGTTTAGCTTAATTCATACCCATCACCAAATGTATTCTATAAAGAACATTATATCATATGCAATATATATACAAATTTATATACAAAAACTCGCTAGATTCAACTATCAGACAGAATCTTCCGAGTTTTCTCCTCACTCGCCTTTGAAGCTTTCCTTCTTATTCTGGATTCATTTCCTGTTCCTACACTTGGACCAGAGTTCAGAATTAGGTCCCGACTAATTTGCTCTTCAGTATTGGAGGACATCTCCTTTCGACTCAAAATTGGAATTAGAGAAGTCACATGACGTATATCCCTAGTGTTTCCTTTCATAAGAATAGCATCTGTGACTTCTCCATTTATATTGATTGTGACATCCTTGACAACAGCCATAGGAAAATTGATAGGTTTAATGTTTTCTTCTTTCACTAAGACAATGTCACCCTTATTAAGTCTGTGATGAGTAACAGGTTTATACCTACTTTTATTATTTACGGCCTGTTTCATCAAAGTATTCAAAAATTCTGAATGATAAGTTTCATTAAGGGCATTTCTTATCCTATTGAGTTTCATATAGCTTTCTTGAGCCTTACTCACGGCATCAACATTTGTCGACCAGTCAGGATCCTTATCTGGTCCAGGATTCAACTCGGGAATGAGATTTACAGACATAAGCTCAAACCCGTGAATAAGCTTCTCTGGCGTAATTGGATCTGGTATAGTCTCGCTGCCTTCGTCACGAAGAGCCTCGTGGAAGGCAATGGGACGTCTGTTAATCATATGAATTATCTGTGACACCACGAATTCAAAGTCTCGGTGATCGAGAACATAATTCTTGATGGAACACCTCAGCAACTGCCTTACCATTTTGACGCAAATTTCCACTAGTCCACCCCCGAAAGGATGGCATCCTTTGCATAATGATCAAATGTGAAAGACTTCACACCATGTTCTTCAAAATAAGTTTGTATTTCAGGGCCTCTTAGGAGGTCCTTGATTATGTTTGCGCCAGCAACAAATGAAGATCCATGGTCTGATATGCAAGATTGAGGTATACCGTATTCAAATGGAATGAAGCTGCAAAGCCCTCAAAAATTCCTTAGTGCCGAGATCGAAACAAATCTTTAAATTCATGGCTCGAGTCCAAAGACATGTAATGCATAGAATCCAAACTTTGATTTTCCTTCCATTATATTTCACAAAATAGTGTCCCAAATGATCAAGAAATATGGACCGGAATGGGATGTTTGGAGGATTTAGCCTAAATTCTTTGTATGGAGACTGATTTAAACTTTATTGTACGTTGGTTAATTTTTCTGCAAGTAATACAGTCTTGAGAACCTTCTTCACAACAGAAAAATAACAGGGTACCCAGAATTGTTTCCTTAATTCAGTCAAAAGTCTGTAGCATCCAGCATGAAGGTGCAATTTATGAAGGTCTAAAATTATCAGTCTATTCAGCCTACTATTTTTAGCCAAAAGAATTGGGAAACGCAAGGTCTCATCATCTTTGAATCTTGAAAATTTACTCTTTACACGCAAGATACCCTGGCTGTCAAGATAAATATTTAACTGACTAACAAGGTTAGGAATTATATAGGCTGCCTTATTACAGCTTTCAAAATATTCAAATATGTCCGGAAAATTAATCCTTTGATCCTCACGGATAATGTTTCTTCTTGCCTGTAAGTATAGTTCCTCATCAGAGAGTTCTGGATAAACTCTACACAAATTCCTATCATTCAGTCGAGATCTCAGTTTATTAATGAACCCGAGGACACACCGATGAATGGAAACCAGCTTACGGAAGCTGGAACACCTGTTCAACAGTTCTAAATGTTCCGAGCCACCTCTAGGGGCACCATCACCAGAGCTCTCCACATTCACCAAAGTCGAGATCACTTTATTTGGCTTTGCAAGAGGATTAGGAACTAGAATTGCCAGCGTATCATCCACACTCTTTTGAGCATCACAAGGTGAGGTAAGAAAATTAGGCTCAGAAAAGTAATTTGACTTAATTAAAATATTGTAAGACACTGGTCGTGTAACATAGTCCGCAGGGTTTTCAATACCAGAGACAAATTGGAACTTTATTGGATGAACTTCACATAGTCTACTAATATGATCAAGTCTATTGAGAATAAAAATACTCCTTTTGCTCATCTTATCCATTTTATGGACATAAGAATTAATCCAAGACAGACACACCATGCTATCTGAGTAGAGTGTTAAACCAACAACGTTAACAGGACACATACAGGATGGACCTGAGAGTTCCTGATAAAGATCAATAAGCATTTCTGTGCCTAGAGCTATTGCCTGAAATTCCAAGGATGGAATGCTCTTGGTTGACAGTTGTCTATTCACAAACCGGTTTTTGGCCATCAAAAAACTTACTTGACCACCGTTAACGTTCTGAATATACATTACTGATCCGTAAATGGATTTGCTGCTGTCGACAAACGCAATTAGGTTATAAGACTCGTCTCTTCTGCCAACAAATCTTGCAACACTGACATTAGGACTGGCATTCACCTGTTTACATATTTTCTTCCACTCATGAAGTAATTCCTCAGACAACCTATGATCCCAGTCTAGACTAGAATTACACTTTAGATCATGAAGGAATGATCTAGCCCTATTCATTAATGGCATAGTTAACCCAAATATGTCATAGTGTGATGCTATCGATTTCAAAATAAGTCTCTTTGTAGTGGCTTTACAATCTAGTTTTAGTGGTTTCGTTAACAAATGATCTTTTATTCGATTCCATCTTAGGCCCAAAAGTTTCACCTCATCTGGAGTCTTCTCTTCCTGATCTTTGTCAATATCAGCTTGAATATCAGTGTTATTTGTCACATATTGCTGTAAATAAAATTTATATGGCTCAAATATTAAACCTAACCTATCAATAGACCATTTCAATTTACTGGAATCATTTGCACTTATCGCTCCATTGTCCATATAAAGAAGAGCATAAATGTGTCTCTTAAGTTCTTTCACTTCACTGGAATCCTCCTCGGTATCGAGTATCAAAATTTTATATAAGCCCAATAACAACAAGCATGGGGAGCAGACAAGACCAAATGGGAGACGCTTTGAATGATATCCGACAATGGTGTAGTCGCCTTTGCTTATATTTCGGTACCAGAGAAACAAAAGTTTAATAGAATCTTGTGGTAATAAGCATATATTCAAAAATGCCTTTTTAATATCAAAACAAAACAAATAACTATCAAAACGCAAATGCAAGAGAGCACTAGTGATCTTCTGATTCAAGCTGGGTCCACTTAACATGGCCTGGTTATGACTTAAGGCTGTACCGTTACGATTCTTCTCACACAAATTTGAGAGGTAGACTACTCTACATTTTGTGGTCTCTCTCTCTGGTTTAAACACACCCATATGTGCTAAAAAACTCTAATTTGGATTTTCTTCCAAATATTGATCAAGATTGTCAATTATCTCTATTATTCCCAAATCTGCCTGCTCTCTAAATGTTTGGTCAATCATTTTCAAATAATCATTGTTATTCTTAGAGAGTTTCTTAAAATTTGCTTTAAGAATTTGAGTGGCTAAATTTTTATTTTTAGCCAAAAGGTGATCAACCTTATGGTTCCAAATAAGTGGCATGACTAACCTGCCATCATCATTTCTCTTCGTATTTTTTAGAACATAATTGACTATTCTCTCATTTGTCTCCACAGACTCATCCGGAATATTTTCCGAATCATAACTTAACGTATCACAGCAAAGCTTATCAAGTACTTTCTACTGCAGCCCACTTTGGTATATTTATATCTGAAAATTTTCCATCCATCCTCCGTCCAAAAACTACATAATTAATCCCAACCTGTTTTGTGTCTGGCTCAGGGTGTGGGTTTGAGTAAGAAGTGCTATTAAGTACAATATCTTTATAGGTCACACCAATGTTAGGTGATTCTTCCACTCCAATACACTTAGCAGAAATAGGATTGGATGGACAATATGGAAGATACTTCAAATTTGAATGCATTTGTTCTATATTTCCTAGCAATCATCATTCCTGCACTGGTTTGTGAATACACAGAAGGCATGTTACCCTCAAATTCACCAAAGGCAATGATTTGCTCTTTCAAACAATAAGCTGAATTAGAGCCAAGAATAAATTCCAAATTCATTATATTATCCCCACCATCCATCATAAACTGATCTGCCAATGTGTAACCTTTATCATGAAAACTTCTGGCTACCAAACCCAAACCTGGTAATTTTAAAGATGTGGATATTTTGGGGACACCTATAGCTTCAATACAATAATTTCTTGCCTCCAATATCTAAATTTACCATCATAGCAGTTAGTATGATATACACGAGAAGAATTAAACCCCTTTACTTTAAGACTAATATCAGATTTTGTGATAGGCAAGTTTTCACTTTTCGCCCTATCTTCAACAATAAAATTGCTCTGGCTACCACTGTCACGCATACATCGCATTGTCCTCCCTTGAAGGACACATGAAAATGTTGGCAATATTGCAAGACTGCTATCTTTGGCCTCAAAAACTTCACTATACTCATCAATGCAAGATACGCTGGAAGAAGTTTCTCCAATTTTATTCTCCTTAGGCTTTATCTGATCAATGTCTTTTTTCTTACGTTCTTGTACTTTGGATTTTTCCTCAAGACACAAGAAGCTGAAATGCCAAGCCCCACAAATACATCTTTTATTAAAATGGAACTAGCAACTATCAGCATTATGATCAATTCTTGCACACTTTATACAACCCTTGAGAGCCTTGATTTGTGCGACCTTAGTGGAAGGAGTAGGATACTTAGTGCATTTGTGAAGTGGATGGGGATTTATATTATCCACACAGAGGGGGCAAATTTTAAAAACATTACTGAACTTAATTGATTGAACAGCCACTGCCATGCTAGTTAGGTCCGTTGAAGAATTTTCTTTACATTTGCTTCTAGCTTTATAATGCTTTTGAGCATTCAAATAGCGTTCATTAGCTTCATAAAATTGACTCCTAATTAGGGCTAACGATGGTTTATTCTCATTTGTAATTTGTATTAGGTGAGACTTGAAATTTTCGTTTAAGCCTATCCATGCAAAATACTGTAATATATCATTTGTTGTAATATCTAGGTCAGAAAATGAATTATAAATGGAATTGACTCTACCTATATATTCGAAGGGCTCTGAGTGGTAATCAAGCTTCAAGTTAGACATTTGTTTGATTACATTAAATTTACGTGTAGTAGGCGAGGCTAACGCTTTCTAACAACAGAGGTTTTGCAACAGAATATTTGTGCTGTGAACTATCAAGTGAACCAAGCAATACTGAAGCCCTCCAGAAATTTTGCTTTTTGTTTGAGAAGCAAAAACTTATCAAAATCAGGGTGTAGCTAAAGTGTTCTGCTAAGTCTTCAAATTGTTTCAAAAAGGCTTGTAAATCTTCACCTTCACTGCTTTTAAAAACGGGTAGAGGAGCCGTTGGACTCTTTAACATGCTAGTTACTGGATTAACATTTGAAGGTGAAGAATTTAATTTTGATAACGACGTCAAACATTCTGAAATAAGGTCCTCATAGTGAGTGCTGTCATCAATTTCTTGATCATTCTCTGATTTTGCAACAGATTCATCAGAACGGTTTGCTTCCCATTTAAGGTCTCTGATTACTTTATCAAGTTTACTCAGTTCATCTTGAAGCCGTCCGAGCTTCCGGATTAAATTTTCCCGCTCCTCTAATCTCGCTGTGTGCGTGATTGTTGTTCCTGTTTAAATAATTTTATGACGATTTATTTTTATCCCTACACTCTCTCTCACCCACATATCCACACCCACCCTCCACCCACACTATGTCAATACACACTGCATCCACAGACTCACCCACATACATGGCCACACTCTGCCATATGTGGCATATTATCCACAGCCACCACATCCAATTCCTCACTCACAGACAAACGTCATCCACCCCTTATCAACCACATAACCACACTGATCCACTGTCTTTTCTATGTGACACATCTACTACATCCACATCTTCCCCCACATATCCATACTCCCTGTATCCACATCCTCATCCACATCAACCATGTCCACATCCTCACCCCTTCATTTCAAAGTAAAGCTGGTTTGCCCCCAGAGACAAATCCTGGACCCGTCCCAGCTACGTTGACGACTTTCTCCTTCTTTTCAACATTGTCGCATTGCAAGGTCATTGCAAAATATTGTCACTCTTCACTCACGCATTCATCATTAAAAGTTCAACAATAAAAAACGACATTTTATCCTGTGAGAAGGAAAGACTATTTCGCTCTCTGTAGCTATATACAGTTCCTGAGACTCTTAAGAACATTCCTGCTTTTGACGAATTTTGCGTTGCTTGCAACATTGCAACATTACCGCATTGCTCCTATTATCTATTAGCATGTTGCACACTGCACCTCCATGAGAAGCACTGTCGTGAGTGTGGATATTTGTTGTCCTTCAAGAGAGCCTTCTGAAAAAGTAGTTCTGGAATAAAATTCGTGCATGACCTGTTCATGATTTTCTTTTGTCATAGAATGATTCGGGTCTAAATACCGTCATTGTTTATAGTCATCATAAAGTTTTATATAAATGAAACTATAAACTGTAATGGTCATGTGTTTATAGGAAGCTATCATGTGTCCAAATGGCAGGTGTTTATAGGAAGTTATCATGTGTCCAAAGGATATACTATTACCTTTCAGTACGATTTCAGGTTTAGCCTCCTGTCAAAGGAGACGATTTCTGTGACTTTTTCATTCATTTTCAAATGAAATTGTATCAAAATTATTAATGGAATCAAATGTTGTTCTGTCTTTAATTCTACGTCTACTCTAAGGCTGCCATGTGGTCACCATGAGGTCCTTCGGACTCCTTCCTTCCTCCATAGAACAATTCAGAGGACTTTTGGGACTATAAGCAAGTCGTGACCGCGTGTATTGACCCCCTAAAGAAATCCGGTGCAAATGAACAACTGCATCTTCCAAGATGGGTGAGGAAACTAGTCATATTATTCTTAATTCCCATTTTTCTCTCTTAATTTAAAATTATGAGTCTACTGGGGTACCTAAATTCGGCTTTAGTTCGAATTGAGTATTTAGTGTAAAGGAGAAATAACCCAAGATTCGACGGAAGGGAAGACGATAGGAATCAACTTGCCTACAGTCCTCCCCCAGAGCGAAAATGACACCTGCCCGTCATAGACGATTTGAAGATCCGGGCTTACCAACAAATTGAAATTCAACGCCGTATTTCGGACAAAAATACTGCAGTTCTGAACGTGAAATGATCGAATCAAAAGTGATTGACGTAAACTTCAAATTGAACTATCTTTAATACAGTTTTGACCGTAAGCAACCAAGAACAAGCTATAACTGTCTAATTTCTGAGAGACCATTTAGCTTGTTGCCTATAAGGCTTTAAAAAGCCTTATAGATTGGCAGTTCCGAAAACTCTGATGTCGCTGTTCATTATATACGTATTTTAACAGACCATATTATTGATGTTTTAAGGTACGATCCTAACATTTGTCATCAAAAGATCGATTTCAGATTCGTCCTTTCTTCCTAAACTCATCTGATTAAACTGATGATTCATTCGTCATAATATTATGAAAGCAGAACATCTGAAAAGTATTAGGCAATGCCTAAAGGAAGGACTATAATTGTGGTAATAAACACATGAATTGTCACCCAGCGGTTGAAGTTAGTATATGAAGCCAGCACCACTTTTTGCAATAATATTTCTTATTTCAGCCAAGTTATACAAAATGAAATAAAATATTTCCAACTGGAAGGTGAACTTTCTTTTTACTCTCCATAATCACTGAGAATTGCCGTTTTATTATTTTGAACTTATGTAGAGGATTAAGGCACCAGTGATTTCATTGTGGGAGTGTAATGGTGTAAACGTGCAATATTCTGTAATTGCAATATATATTCGTGACTGGCAGGCCATTTGCTACAGTTTGGCCAGTTCGAGAGGAGATTCAGTCTGGATTACTAACAAATGCTCCGGCTATTATAGCTTTCCTTGCTGACGAATCCAAGTCTGATTGCAACATTGAAGTATTGAAAGGAGAATTTGGCCTGCTGCAATTTCGTCAGTATATTAATGATACGATCTGAAGGGATAGCTGGTTTGTTCGACTAAAAAAGATCCTGAGTCTACATCCTTCTGGCCATTCTTGAGAAGTTCGCCTGCCTTGTAACATTGCCGCATCGCAAGGGCATTGTAATATCTAGGGATTTCCGTTCCTTATCCATGATTATAAGGTAAAAGATTAAAGTAATTTCATTGTAATTTGTTTTTTATAATTTGTTAAAAGTTTTGTCCAACCTTTTGATCTTGTTTTAGTTTAAGTTTATTAACAAGCTAGTATCGTTTCTCGTATATTTAAGCTCTTTCTTAGTTTGATGAACTCTGTAAGGGAGTCGTATGATTTTGCAGTTTTTCTTTGTTTTTCTTTGGCGTTTTGTTTACCACCTTCTCCCCCGGTATTAGTGAACTACTGAAGTGCCTTATAAACGATCGTTGTTTTTCTGTCCTTGGGCTGTGTTGACTCGAGTGGAAGGCTTGATCGTAAGGGTGGTGATACGTGACAATTGGTTCGAGTTCCTCCTCACAGCCTGACGCTTTGCCACTGAATTTATGATCACTTCTTCTGTTTTTGTAAAGAGATTATATTTTGGATCACGGCTTATCTAATCCTTCGCTGCCCTGTGTGTGGTCGCTGGCGTTTGGTCGCCCGCGGCATTCGCCAGTCACGCCCCTTCCCTCGTTTGTCGAAAGGATTTCAAACGAGTTGGCCCGTATCATCATAGAACGGTGCACTTTGTGGCGTGCGAGATTTGTAGACGTCCCGGATTCTCGGAGGCTACCACCCTTGGAATCACTGAGGTACTTTGGGTTGCCTACAGGCATTGCAGTTGGAGCAGTTTGATCCATTCATCAGCGTCAGTGAGTTCTTGGAACTCATGGAGACAAGAAAGGCCGCTTTATACGGGGATATGTTTCATAACTATTAAGACGATCATGGATCGCTGTGTACCTGTAGATTTGCACGCCCCTGTTTGCAGTACAGTCTACTTGAGCTTGTATGACCTGATGAAATGTTCTGGCAAGCTTGTCGTTATTATTTGTTATTCTGAATTCGTAAGATTATTAATTTTCATTTCCTATTGTTTATTAACTGAACGTTTCTAAATTATTATAATTATTTTTAAAAATATATATTCTATTCACTAAGTTAAGTTTTGAGTGTAATCTAGTCTGTATGTGTTAGGCAAGAATAATAATAAGTTTCCCCATATAATTTCTCTTGCTTCCTTCTGCCTAACTTATTTTCTTAGGTTAGCTTTATCTACCTGAAGTCATATTTAAAAATATCCTATTTCTTGGTTTAGGGTTTAGTTTAGTTATAGGTGATCTTTTAAAGATCTTAAGGTTGTTTTTTTCCTTGATATATATATATATATATATTCATTTTTATTATCTTTACCAACTAATATATTTTCTTTTGTATAAATAAATATTGTAACTTATGTTGAGGGGTTTGTTCTTTTGTTCCTAAGTTACTGTGTTGCATCTTTACTGACCGCAAATTCTAAGTAGAGACAAGAACCCTTGAAATCGCGGCCGTAAATAAGGTCTTAACAGAAGGTTAATATACTATTGCATCTGATCAAGCTGGAAGCTACTTATTGCAACATCTAGGAATTTCTGTATTGCATATTCGTCATTAGGTTAATATCCTACCACTGTCTTATCAAGCTTGAAGCAATAGTTGCCTTGCCATGAGGAAAAGTCACAGACTCTGATGACCTCAGACAGACTTTTTTCCTATTCATGAAGTCCGTATTTGTCATTCTTATTGACATATTTACCTTCTGTCATCTTTGTTTTTTTTTTTTTTTTTTTTTTTTTTTTTTTTTTCAGTTTCACGTTGCTTCAAAATATCTACTTTTCCATTTTATTCTCTTCCCTAATTCAGTCATCTGTCGCCTTCACTATCTCCTTAGGTTCAGTAACTGAATTGTCTTTCCATTTCCATCCACTTTCCTTTCAACTTCATTTCCTTATCAACTTCCCTTTCCAATCTTAAATGACTGAACGACCAAAGAAATGGCCCAACCATAGACCTAACTACCTGTTGACCTATTAAGTGAAACATGAAGGGAGGTTCCCGTCGAGTTTCTTACAGGAAATTCAATCTCTCAAGTCCAACCTTTATTTTCTCCTAACTATACCACGGCCATCTTTATAGCTTTTATTTTTATTTTTACTAAGTGGGATCTCTTCTTTCTGCATTTCCCTTGACCACCTCCTCTTGCATCTTAATGAACACCATAATATTCTTTGGAAGCTTCAATTTCAAGTTAATGTCCCGTTTGGTCGACCTTTTCCATATGTATAGGGCTCTTTGTCTTCTGATAATAATAATCAGAAAACTAGGAAACTTATGACAATACACAAAGCACTACACCCAAGAGCAAATACGGACAGACTATACATAACACCAAAGGAAGGAGGGAGAGGACTACTAAGCATAGAGGACTGCGTCAACATCGAGAACAGAGCTCTGGGGCAATATCTGAAAACCAGTGAAGACGAGTGGCTCAAGAGTGCAAGGGAAGAAGTACTGATCAAAGTAGACGAAGACCCAGAAATATACAGACAGGAGAATGACAAACAGAACATCGGAATGGCACAACAAACCAATGCACGGACAATACACGAGACAGACTAATGAACTAGCCAGGGATGACACATGGCAATGGCTACAGAGGGGAGAGCTAAAGAAGGAAACTGAAGAAATGATAATAGCGGCACAAGATCAGGCCCTAAGAACTAGATATGTTCAAAGAACGATAGCTGGAAATAACATCTCTCCCATATGTAGGAAGTGCAATACGAAAAATGAAACCATAAACCACATAGCAAGCAAATGTCCGGCACTTGCACAGAACCAGTACAAAAAGAGGCATGATTCAGTGGCAAAAACCCTCCACTCTAGCCTGTGCAAGAAACATCAGCAACCTTGCAGTAATAAGTAGTTCGAGCACCAACCTGAAGGAGTGATAGAAAACGATCAGGCAAAGATTCTCTGGGACTATGGTATCAGAACAGATAGGGTTACGTGCAAATAGACCAGACGTGACGTTGATTGACAGAATCAAGAAGAAAGTATCACTCATTGATGTCGCAATACCATGGGACAACAGAGTTGAAGAAAAAGAGAGGGAAAAAATGGATAAGTATCAAGACATGAAAATAGAAATAAGAAGGATATGGGATATGCCAGTGAAAACTGTACCCTTAATCATAGGAGCACTAGGCACGATCCCAAGATCCTTGAAAAGGAATCCGGAAAAACTAGAGGCTGAAGTAGCTCCAGGACTCATGCAGAAGAGTGTGATCCTAGAAAGGGCGCACATAGTAAGAAAAGTGATGGACTACTAAGGAGGCAGGATGCAACCCGGAACCCCACACTATAAATACCACCCAGTCGAATTGGAGGACTGTGATATTTAAAAAAAAAAGTAATAAAAAAAATAAAAAAACATTAATAATAATAATAATAATAATAATAATAATAATAATAATAATAATAATAATAATAATAATAATAATAATAATAATAATAATAATAATAATAATGAGAGTGCATGGAAGGAAGGACTGATAAAAGTAGACGAAGACCCAGAAATATACAGGGACAGGAGAATGACAAACAGAACAGAGTAATGGCACAACAAACCAATGCACGGACAATACATGAGACAGACTAAAGAACTGGCCAGCGATGACACATGGCAATGGTTACAGAGGGGAGAGCTAAAGAAGGAAACTGAAGGAATGATAACAGCGGCACAAGATCAGGCCCTAAGAACCAGATATATCCAAAGAACAATAGATGGAAATAACATCTCTCCCATATGTAGGAAGTGCAATACGAAAAATGAAACCATAAACCACATAGCAAGCGAATGTCCGGCACTTGCACAGAACTAGTACAAAAAGAGGCATGATTCAGTAGCAAAAGCCCTCCACTGGAGCCTGTGCAAGAAACATCAACTACCTTGCAGTAATAAGTGGTACGAGCACCAACCTGAAGGAGTGATAGAAAACGATCAGGCAAAGATCCTCTGGGGCTATGGTATCAGAAGAGATAGGGTGATACGTGCAACCAGACCAGACGTGACGTTGATTGACAAAATCAAGAAGAAAGTATCACTCATTGATGTCGAATACCATGGGACAACAGAGTTGAAGAGAAAGAAAGGGAAAAAAATGGATAAGTATCAAGACCTGAAAATAGAAATAAGAAGGATATGGGATATGCCAGTGGAAATTGTACCCATAATCATAGGAACACTAGGCACGATCCCAAGATCCCTGAAAAAGAATCTGGAAAAATAGAGGCTGAAGTAGCTCCAGGACTCATGCAAAAGAGTGTGATCCTAGAAACGGCGCACATAGTAAGAAGAGTGATGGACTCCTAAGGAGGCAGGTAATGCAACCCGGAACCCCCCCACACTATAAATGCCACCCAGTCGAATTGGAGGACTGTGATAAAGCAAAAAAAAAAAAAAAAAAAAAAAAAATAATAATAATAACAATTAATTTAGAAGCCGCTCTACGAGCAGGAATGCGTGCTGGAATAAGGCTTCTTTCACCTCCAATGATAACAGGCTCATTTCTGACCCGACAAAAGTAGTGATTATTATGAGGCCGTGCTGCTTGCTGTAATAATAATAATAATAATAATAATAATAATAATAATAATAATAATAATAATAATATGTGGCGCCGTGGAGGAGTGGGTTAGGTCGTCAATAGACTTAAGTCGAGTTAAGCAACATTGGGGCTGGTCAGTCGTTGGATGGGTGGCCGCTCTCCTCGGCGTTGATTCCTTGGGAAAGGATCTTTACCATAATTTCCTCAATCTACTCAGCTGTAAATGAGTACCTATCCCTGATGGGGTAGGGTCCAGCTATGGGTTAAATAGCAAAACTCAGCAATGATGGAAAGAAATGAAGGAATAAACGACAACGACGTAAATGGAACCTCTGGCAAACAGAGGAGCTTCGTCCGGCAAACCAGGTATTCAACCCAATTGAAGGGGAAGACGGTCAGGTACTTGGAGGTCGTCACCCAGCAACTGATCACCACAACGACAGTAATCAAGAGCCTGAGATTGGAGCTACAGAGGCAAAAAGGAAGAAATGGACAAGAGAAGAAATAAGGAAATATGGAGATGGCTACATCAGAAGCAACCCGACGCGAGAGAGGTATATAGAAGAAGATTGGTCAACATCTGGAATGAGAGGAATAACACCCCCCAAACAGAGCAGAGGCTGGCAGACCAAGTAAGGAACATAAAGAAAAAGAACTGGCTCTCCCCAACAGAAAGAGAAGAACTGGAAAGGGAAATGTCATACGATAACGAATTACACGAAGACGAACTGAGAGACGATGCCACAGAAGACGACAGGGAGGATGAGGTACCAAACAACGACACACGAGAAACACCGCCACGAAGTAACAGAGAGGACGGAATGGGTAGAAAAGATTAGACAATGGATGAGCCAGATACAGAGAGAACAAAGATCCCTTCCATGAAAGCCTACAACACCAAGAAATTAAGGGAGAAAACAAGTGAGGTCAATGAAATAATGGTCATAATACACACCACCAGTATCACAGAAACAAATAACTTGGTATATGCAGGAGCAAGATTAGTAGCAGAACTGATGGGGATTCAAACACCAACACCACCAGCACAACCAACCCAACAGAAACCAAAACAGCAACCTCCTTGGAAAAGGCGCCTGGAAAAGCAAATCATGGTGATTAGATCTGACTTGAGTAAACTGAAAGAGATGGCAGAAAAGAGGCTCTAAGAAGCAGAAAACAAGGTAGGAACTCAACGAGGAAATACAAAGTACAAGAGAGGGGACTAAAAAACAACACAATAGAAGATGTAAAACAGAGGCTTAAGGCAAAGCACACAAGATCCAACGGTACATGAACAGGAATAAAGGATACCAACAGAACAAACTATTCGGAAACCAACCAGAAAAGACTATACAGCCAACTAAGAGGGGAAGACAAACCACCCAGAAATTCCTGAAGCCGAACCAAGTAAGAGACTCTGGGAAAACATATGAGCAATCCGGTATCACACAACAACCATGCAACAAGGAAGTCAAGGAAGAAGAAACAGGGAGAATAAAACAAAGATTCACAGAGATCACGACAGACACAGTCAGACACCAACTAAAGAAAATGCCAAACTGGGAAAGCCCCAGGTCCGATGAGTCCATGGATACTGCTCAAAAACTTCAAAGGCTACACCCACGAATAGCAGAACAACTCCAGCATTGTATCTCAAATCACCAAGCACCCAAAGGATGACCACAGGAAGAACATCCTTAGTACAAAAAGACAAGAGTAAGGGAAATATAGCCAGTAACTAAACGGCCTATCACCTGCCTACCAATAATGGGAAGTTACTAACAGGTATCAATCAGTGAAAGGCTATACAACTACCTAGAGGAGACAAACACCATCCCCCACCAACAGAAAGGCTGCAGAAGGAAGTGTAGGGGCACAAAAGACCAGCTCCTGATAGACAAAATGGTAATGAAGAACAGTAGGAGAAAAACCCCTAGCTGCTGGATAGATTAAGAAAGCCTTCGACCATGACCACACTGGCTATAGGAATGCCTGATATATGGGGCAGAGGAAAACCCATCGCTTCCACAATACAATCACTGAATACCACACACATGGCTAATAGAATGCCTGAAAATAATATGGGCAGAGGAAAACACCATCAGCTCCTCAACAATACAATGCGCAACTGGAATACAACACTTACAAGCTCTGGAATAAGACTAGGCAGAGGTTATATCAGGGAGAGGGATCTTCCAGGGCGATCTCGTCCCCACTACTCTTCGTAGTAGCCATGATTCCCATGACAAAAGTACTACAGAAGATGGATGCCGGTACCAATCAACATCAAGAAAGAGGCAACAGAATCAAACCATCTGGTGTTCATGGACGACATCAAGCTGATATGGTAAGAACATCAAGGAAATAGATACCCTAATCCAGACTGTAAGGATTGTATCTGGGGACATGAGGATGTAGTTTGGAATAGAAAAATGCGCCTTAGTCAACATACAAAAAGGCAAAGTAACGAGAACTGAAGTATACAGCTACCAGATGGGAGCAACATCAAACACATAGATGAGCAGGATACAAATACCTGGGAATAATGGAAGGAGGGGATATAAAACACCAAGAGATGAAGGACACGATCAGGAAAGAATATATGCAGAGACTCAGGCTATACTCAAGTCAAAACTCAACGCCGGAAATATGATAAAAGCCTTAAACACATGGGCAGTGCCAGTAATCAGATACAGCGCAGGAATAGTGGAATGGACGAAGGCAGAACTCCGCAGCATAGATCAGAAAACCAGGAAAACATATGACAATACACAAAGCCACACCCACCCACCGAGCAAATACGGACAGACTATACATAACACGAAAGGAAGGAGGGAGAGGACTACTAAGTATAGAGGACTGCGTCAACATCGAAAACAGAGCATGGGCAATATCTGAAAACCAGTGAAGATGAGTGGCCTCAAGAGTGCATGGGAAGAAGGGACTAATAAAAGTAGACGAAGACCCAGAAATATACAGAGACAGGAGAAAGACAGACAGAACAGAGGACATGATTCAGTGGGCAAAAGCCCTCCACTGGAGCCTTCGTGCCAAGAAACATCAGCTACCTTGCAGTAAATAAGTGGTACCGAAGCACCAACCTGAAGGAGTGATAGAAAACGATCAGGCAAAGATCCTCTGGGACTATGGTATCAGAACGGATAGGGTGATACGTGCAAACAGACCAGACGTGACGTTGATTGACAAAGTCAAGAAGAAACAAAGTATCACTCATTGATGTCGCAATTACCATGGGACACCAGAGTTGAAGAGAAAGAGAGGGAAAAAATGGATAAGTATCAAGATCTGAAAATAGAAATAAGAAGGATATGGGATATGCCAGTGGAAATCGTACCCATAATCATAGGAGCACTAGGCACGATCCCAAGATCCCTGAAAAGGAATCTAGAAAAACTAGACGCTGAAGTAGCTTCAGGACTAATGCAGAAGAGTGTGATCCTAGAAACGGCACACATAGTAAGAAAAGTGATGGACTCCTAAGGAGGCAGGATGCAACCCGGAACCCCACACTATAAATACCACCCAGTCGAATTGGAGGACTGTGATAGAGAGAAAAAAAAAATAATAATAATAATAATGTTGAATAAAATGATAGAATTCAGCGAATTAATCTTATATATTGTCGTTTCTATTTGTCTTATTACTCGCTTTTCTGGCTCAATAATACTGAAAGTGGTATTTTATTTAGTACAGAATTTTTATTACTTAGTGCTGGTATTATCAGTATACTGATATTATCGGTATACTGGTATATGGGAAGGCGTTCCTCAGGTCCAGGTCAAGCAGGGGTCGTCGTCGGTGTTGGTATCATTCTATAATCGAGGTCAATAATATAATAATAATAATAGCTGAGCGCAATTCTTTCTCTTTAAGGAATTATCTGCTACAACAAATGTCATTTTCTCAATTTTATCTTCGTGTATAAGAAAAAGTTCTAGAAAGTTTCAGTAAAACCTCTTCGATTTGGTTCAACGGATAATGGGTCCTAATGAGGGCCAAAATCACCCCCAAAAATAGAAAAGTAGATACAATCATACATCGAAAAACAAAGGTAATATAAGAAAGGGTCGGGGGTTTAGGTCCCGACCCCAGGGATGTGACGTACCGTCCATTAGAACCTCGAACCCAGGTACCTTCATTCTTCATGACTATAAAGAGTCTATGAATGACGGAGGGGAGTTTATTTCCGTCTGTCTACAGCCCCATGGCAGGACATTACAACCTCTCTACTTTATTGTCAACTATTATTATTATTATTATTATTTTTTTTTTTTTTTTTTTTTTTGCTCTATCACAGTCCTCCAATTCGACTGGGTGGTATTTATAGTGTGGGGTTCCGGGTTGCATCCTGCCTCCTTAGGAGTCATCACTTTCTTACTGTGTGCCGTTTCTAAGATCACACTCTTCTGCATGCGGCCCGGAACTACTTCAGCCTCTAGTTTTTCCAAATTCCTTTTCAGGGATCTTGGGATCGTGCCTAGTGCTCCTATGATTATGGGTACGATTTCCACTGGCATATCCCATATCCTTCTTATTTCTATTTTCAGATCTTGATACTTATCCATTTTTTCCCTCTCTTTCTCTTCAACTCTGGTGTCCCATGGTATTGCGACATCAATGAGTGATACTTTCTTCTTGACTTTGTCAATCAACGTCACGTCTGGTCTGTTTGCACGTATCACCCTTTCCGTCTGATACCATAGTCCCAGAGGATCTTTGCCTGATCGTTTTCTATCACTCCTTCAGGTTGGTGCTCGTACCACTTATTAACTGCAAGGTAGCTGATGTTTCTTGCACAGGCTCCAGTTGAGGGCTTTTGCCACTGAATCATGCCTCTTTTTGTACTGGTTCTGTGCAAGTGCCGGGCATTCACTTGCTATGTGGTTTATGGTTTCATTTTTCGTATTGCACTTCCTACATATGGGAGAGATGTTATTTCCGTCTATCATACTTTGAACATATCTGGTTCTTAGGGCCTGATCTTGTGCCGCTGTTATCATTCCTTCAGTTTCCTTCTTTAGCTCTCCCCTCTGTAGCCATTGCCAATGTCATCGCTGGCTAGTTCTTTAGTCTGTCTCATGTATTGTTCGTGCATTGGTTTGTTGTGCCAGTCCTCTGTTCTTTCTGTCTTTCTCCTGTCTCTGTATATTTCTGGGTCTTCGTCTACTTTTATTAGTCCTTCTTTCCCATGCACTCTTGAGCCACTCGTCTTCACTGGTTTTCCAGATATTGCCCAGTGCTCTGTTTTCGATGTTGACGCAGTCCATCTAGTAGTTGTAGTCCTCTCCCTCCTTCCTTTCGTGTTAGTATAGTCTGTCCGTATTTGCTCTTGGGTGTAGTGCTTTATGTGTATTGTCATTTGATTTCCTGGTTTTCTTAGAATCTATGCTGCGGAGTTCTGCCTTCGTCCATTCCAATATTCCTGCGCTGTATCTGATTACTGGCAATGCCCATGTGTTTATGGCTTTTATCATATTTCCGGCGTTGAGTTTTGACTTGTGTATCGCCTTGAGTCTCTGCATATATTCTTTCCTGATCGTGTCCTGCATCTCTTGGTGTTTTATATCTCCTCCTTCCATTATTCCCAGGTATTTGTATCCTGTCTCATCTATGTGTTTGATGTTGCTCCCATCTGGTAGCTTTATCCCTTTCAGTTTCTCGTTACTTTGCCTTTTTGTATGTTGACTAAGGCGCATTTTTCTATTCCAAACTCCATCCTGATGTCCCCAGATACAATCCTTACAGTCTGGATTAGGGTATCTATTTCCTTGATGCTCTTACCATACAGCTTGATGTCGTCCATGAACATCAGATGGTTGATTTTATTGTTGCCTCTTTTCTTGAGTTGGTACCCGGCATCCATCTTCTGTAGTACTTTTGTCATGGGAAATCATGGCTACTACGAAGAGTAGTGGGACAGTGAGTCGCCCTGGAAGATCCTCTCCTGATATTAACCTCTGCTAGTCTTTTTCCAGAGCTTGTAAGTATTGTATTCCAGTTGCGCATTGTATTTTTGAGGAAGCTGATGGTATTTTCCTCTGCCCCATATATTTTCAGGCATTCTATTAGCCATGTGTGTGGTATCATGTCGAAGGCTTTCTTATAGTCTATCCATGCCATGCTTATGGTTGGTTTTTTCTTTCTCCTACTGTTCTTCATTACCATTTTGTCTATCAGGAGCTGGTCTTTTGTGCCACTACACTTCCTTCTGCAGCCTTTCTGTTGGTGGGGGATGGTGTTTGTCTCCTCTAGGTAGTTGTATAGCCTTTCACTGATGATACCTGTTTAGTAACTTCCACATTATTGGTAGGCAGGTGATAGGCCTGTAGTTACTGGCTATATTTCCCTTACTCTTGTCTTTTTGTACTAAGGATGTTCTTCCTGTGGTCATCCATTTGGGTGCTTGGTGATTTGAGATACAATGCTGGAGCTGTTCTGCTATTCGTGGGTGTAGGGCCTTGAAGTTTTTGAGCCAGTATCCATGGACTTCATCGGGACCTGGGGCTTTCCAGTTTGGCATTTTCTTTAGTTGGTATCTGACTGTGTCTGTCGTGATGTCTGTGAATCTTTGTTTATTCTCCCTGTTTCTTCTTCTTGACTTCCTGGAGCCATGTTGCATGTTTGTTGTGTATTAGGCCCATTACTTCATTGACCTCACTTGTTTTTCTCCCTTAATTTTCTTGGTGTTGTAGGCTTTCATGGAGGGGATCTTTTGTTCTCTTCTGTATCTGGCTCCATCCATTGTCTAATCTATTATTATTATTATTATTATTATTATTATTATTATTATTATTATTATTATTATTATTATTATTATTTTCTACGACATTCACTTTATATAGTCTTCTCTGTGCGTCCGAATAGTTTGTTCTGTTGGTATCCCTTATTCCTGTTCATGTACCGTTGGATCTTCCTATCATCAGTTGATACTTGTATATCCTGTTTCCTGGAGCCATTTCAACATGTTCTCTTGCAAGACCTTCATTCCATCTGAGAGTTCCAACATTATCTACAGGCTTTACATATTACTTTACTAAACATATCTCCTATTACTTTCTTATATTAGATTTGTCGAGTGAAGGAATATCGGTATCATATAAGATGATTCTCATTGTTATGTAGATGCAGCAATCTGTCAGGGAACATGATCCCGCTTCTCTCTCTCTCTCTCTCTCTCTCTCTCTCTCTCTCTCTCTCTCTCTCTCTCTCTCATTAACGTACGGCTCATCATTTAACGTATCTTTATCGCTGACTTGCATATTCATATGAAAGACGTTTTTCATTGTTTTCTTTACTCCCCCCCCCCCCTCTCTCTCTCTCTCTCTCTCTCTCTCTCTCTCTCTGTCTAAGAGGATACTAGACAGACAGACAGACAGACTCTTCAAGACAGACGGAAGATATTTGGGCCGAATGACAAGTGCTTCAATTTGAGGCTGTCACAGGCTACACAGATGCCCTGGCACGAGAGTTTGTGTGTGTGTGTGTGTTTGTGTGTGTGTGTTCATAAATGAAGAATGTACAATGGTTTAAATGTGTAATTATCTGGGCCTATAATGTATTTCAATCAGAGAAAAATTAAGGTACGATTCATTATGTTTGATTGATTTTCCATGCGAAATAATGCGTCTGTGATTTGTTCTTAATCATTAAAAATCGCGCCTGTTCATTGTACTTGCATTGTTCATAAATGCAGTTTCAAATTCCTTCGCCATCATTACAATAACAAACGAGACATTGGACTGTTTTCATTGCACTTATACATTATTATTTATATGAATGCATGCAATTTCTTGTACTGAATAAAGAGAAATTCGCTAACAATATTTTTCTTTTTTTACTTTGGTTCAAATTCCCGACTGCAAAAGAGACGTCGCGATGAAGCTTTTATGGTGAACAGCCTCTTTATAGCATTTCGGTGCCTTTTTTTATATCCTGCTTTTATGTCCTCCTTTTATATCCTGCTTATATGTCCTTCCTTTTATATACTCCCCGTATGTCCTCTTTTTATGTCCTACCTTTGTATCCTCCCTTCTTGCATGTCTTTTATATCGTCGTTTTATATCCTCATTTTATCCTCCTTTTTATATCCTGCCTCTATATCATCTTTTCATCCTCATTTTATATCCTACTTTTATATCCTCCTTTTATATGCTATTTTTATATCCTACCACTATATCCTCTTTTATTCTCATTTTATATCCATCTTTTAATCCTCTTATACCTTCTTGTATTCTATCTTCATATCCTTTTTTTATCCTTTTATCATATTCTACTTTTATATCTTCCCTAGAGGTCGTGAGATGGTAAGGCACGTTGGCATGACTCACCTATAAACTCTGGCGTTAGGATATATCCTCCATGCTCATTCATGGTTTGCACGAATTGGAAAGATTTTGTTTATATTATGTAGTATGGATGTATGGATGTATGGACAGCAGCATCCACTTCTGTGCTACCTATTGGTTTCCATTTGTTTATTTATTTCATTTTGTAGGCACCATAGCATTCTTCGACGGCGAATTTAATTCGACTTTGTACGTTGTCTGCAAAGTTATTATTCAAGCTATGACACTCATTCTGGTGTTAATGGAGAACGGAATACATGTGTCTTATTCTGGTATATTCAAAAGTAGCATTATAAGGAAAATTGACAATGTCAGGACGAGTTAAAGTCGTCACAAAAATAAGCTGTCAGAACATCTGAAATAATTCTGGGCTTCAGATCCGCGATCAGTGGGGGGCGGCAATGTGCTGGGTGGCGAGTGAGGCAAGCCTCCTCATCTTGGGGGTGAGGGGGGCCGCTATGAGCTCCCCCAGAAAATTGTTGAAATTTGAGCTCTTTTTAGGGGCACTGTAAGGCCTATATGGGCAGGTAAACTAAATAATATGGGTGGTTCAACATTAAGCATCTGAATGCAATTATGTGTCAAATGAATGGATGCCATGAAATATTTGGTGGACACGCTTACCCCTTAGCACACATAGAATTTATCAGTAGCTGTGCTTTACTGAATTTCAATATGAAGATATACACATATGTAAATATATATACATATGAAACGAGGAACTTTTCTGCCTTATCTTTTCAAAAAATATGAACAAGGGAGGTAGGATTTCGCCCTTCCCAGATATACTACAGTAATGCTAATAATAATGATGATGATAATAATGATAACAATTAATGCTAATAATAATGATAACAATTAATGATGATGATAGTAATAATAATTTTCATAATCGAGATAAAGGACTTACAGATACTATTACATATAGACTACAGCCTACAGGATATATAGTAAAGGTGCTATATTTACCTTACCTTGAGAGGCATAGTTTCTGTATACATAGCTTGGTGATTATACTCATACAGAGCACTAGACATTCATAGAAATTAAAAGTATATAACTGTTCAGCAGGGGGAGGCAATAGCTGTATACAGGTAGCCAAGACTTTTGTCTTCTTTTCTAACATAAAAAAAAAACAATAGGTACATGGGGTTTAGAAGTTGCCAAATGTATTTTGTCGAGCTTCATTTGATTGAGCTTAAATTTTCCTTGTTCTTTCTTCATAGAGAGAGAGAGAGAGAGAGAGAGAGAGAGAGAGAGAGAGAGAGAGAGAGAGAGAGAGAGAGAGAGAGAGAGAGAGAGAGAGAGAATTTTATAGGTATCCAAATATCCCAAAATACTGTTTTCTATAAAAATTATTTCTACCTCAATAGAAAACGTAAAAGGTATGTAAATGGTAAACTATGGTAATTTTTTCACCCTTGTTGTAAATTTCATAAATCAAATAAAAAAAAACTATAAAGATAAAGATATTTATATCATTATATCATTATATGACGAAAGGCGTTGCTAGTAATACAAAGAAGATTAATGCTTCTTATTAATACTAAATAAAGGGCAGTAAGTGCTAGGAATACCAAAATATAAGATTTTTTTGTCATATAATGTTTTCTCAAGATTGTAAGCTCAAGACATCTATTGAGTGTTATGACAATCTTCGGATGACGTTTGGTTGTTAAAAGACGAAACTATTATATTATATTGTTTTTATCAAGACCACGAATAAATCCTGCATCGATATATATGATGAATATTATAAAGGAAGTAATATGTATCTATCTAAAATTGAACCTTAATAAGGGGACGTTTTGAAGAACGTAAAATGTTTTCAAGAAAGTGACGAAGTTCGTTCTGGTAACAAAACAATGGCGGTTCCTTGTCCGGAGAGGAAGCAGGATTGCCAACATTAGTGGAGGCTTTAACATGCAATTAAAGGCAAAGAACGACGTAGTCTTTACGAGATCCAATTAATTAAAGGCGTTAAATGATTCTCATACGGAATACTTTGTCATCTTCGATCCAAAAAATGAGAAAATAACGTAGAAGAGGCTGAAAATGATTTCATTTAAAAGTCTTAAAAGTTGGGATCCATGAGACATCAAGGATTATATATCAAGCGTCATGAATCCTTTAATCTTATTTTAATAGAAATTTTGCCATTTTGGAGATATATTCAATAAAAGTATGCTTCGAGTTTGCTAAATTTCGAGGAAATTCGAAAATTGAGGTTGAAATACGTCGGATTTTGTTACTCAGAATGACCAACATTACAATTCCAGGATACGATAGGAAATCGAGGAGCAGCCCTGGGAATATGAATAATTATAATGGAATGATATATATTGTACACAGATGTAACATCCATCAATTTTCTTAAGAATTACACCCAATTTCTCCCGGTGAAAAAGATAATATTAGTGCATTTGTGCTTGATAACCCTGTGGCCCATATCAGTATCTCTATCATTTATAAGATTTCGCGACATATTTATTACTATATTTCTTTATATGATATTAATATAAAGGATATTCTACTTCATGACAGACCTAGGAGATAATTTAATCTTTATGATCTTCGAGAAACTCGAAGGACTAATAATCGTTCTTTTAGGTCATCAATTTTACAAAAATCTTGTAAAATGAAATACGTTAATTCATGGAAATTTATGCTTTAATTATATGCGTCATCGAATTGGCTATTAGAACGTACCCAATTATTATTATTTTTTTTTTTTCTTTTGAATCATTTAGTCAGAAGACTTAAAAAGAATCGCAGTGCTGACACCCTGTTAGTACAACCTGTAACTGTAGCCAGCCATACAAACCCTCGAAAAAAATTACAACTACGAACCGAAAGAAATATATCATTTTTGTAAGGTTTTACCGAGATTAAAGCTCCGAATTATGATATGAAACCTTCTGTTTTTAATCTCACCCAGTTTTGCCGTAGGTTAGAGTATAATAGTATGTAGAATAGTCAAATTTTGTTGGTAATTCTAGCTTTTCGCCGGCTAACAATCCAGGGCTGTGAATGTGTTACCAGAACCCGATACGTGAATTCCTTCGTACAATTCCAAGCATTTGGCTTCAAATAGTATTTTGATAGTCACAAATAGGGATAAATAATTAAATATATACTCTACTTTTTTATGCAGTCATTGCAATCACTTATTCGGCAATTTTTATCTCTCCTCACTATCAAAAGCACAACAGTTTCCTGTTTGAGCACCATTTTGCTTCGGGCAGTCAATAGATGGCGTCTGTAGTCCACAATTCTAAAATGAAATCTGGTCCAATCCAGTTTCTAGTGACGAATTTGCAGACGTCACAGTCACCTGAGGCCTTCGATCCTTGGGGCAGAACGAGGCACCGGCATTTTAATTAGGAAGTGCTAGTTTCCGAACTATCAAATGGTCTCCTCTCGTGGGAGGTTCGCCCTTTTTTTATTTTGAAAATAATTAATATAAATACCAATGAAAATAAGTCTATCAGACGTTTCATGGAATATATTGCGTTCGTGAAAGCTACCTCAGATATATTGCTCATAATTTCAAGCTTGCAATGTCAGTAATTTGAGTTTGGATGGCTGTATTAACGTTTATGAGACAATCTATAATGTTTATGGAAATTTCAGTTTTATGTTGGTAGGCAGTTGAGTAGAATACTGCCTACCAAATACATCGGTTTTTTGTTGTTGTTGTGTTCTGTTCGAGTGATGCATGATGATACTACCTATACCAGTACTTATATAATAATAATATTAATAATAATGCAAAGGCCACGATGTAGAATGATACGTCTGGGAGACGTAGAGAGCTTAGTCCACTCACACTTTGGAGTTGCAAGATTCTGTTGACCTATTTTGTCTAAGATTACATTGCAATGGGTTTGTGATGCTGCTCCTTTTTCAAGATCATTTCAGACGAAAAAGAAAGCAATTAGTATACTGAGGTTTATTAGGCAATAGTAATTTCATTAGAACAAAAGTGTTGATAACATGATTTTTCATATAAAGAAATTGGTCAGGTTGCAAACATTGATCGCGGATCTGAAGCCCATAATTGCTTCAGATGTTCTGACAGCTTATTTTTGTGACGACTTTAACTCGTCCTGACATTGTCAATTTTCCTTATAATGCTACTTTTGAATATACCAGAATAAGGCACATGTATTCCGTTCTCAATTGACACCAGAATGAGTGTCATAGCTTGAATAATAACTTCGTAGACAACGTACAAAGTCGAATTAAATTCGCCGTCGAAGAATGCTATGGCGCCAACAAAATGAAATAAATCAACAAATGGATACCAATAGGTAGCACAGAAGTGGATGCTGCTGTCCATACATCCATACTACATAATATAAACAAAATCTTTCCATTTCGTGCAAACCATGAATGAGCATGGAGGATATATCCCAACGCCAGAGTTTATAGCTCAGTCATGCCAACGGGCCTTACGTACCATCTCACGTCCTTGTGGGAAGATATAAAAGTAGGATATGACGAAGGATAAAAAAAAAAGGATATGAAGGTAGAATACAAGAGGATTTAATATAAGAAGGAGGGATAAAAATAAAAAAAAAGTTTGGGGTATAAAAAAATGGAAAATTAAAAAAGAGGATATAATGGTAGAATATAAAAATGGGATATAAATGGAAGATATAAAAGTAGGATATAAAATGAGGATGAAAAGATGATATAAAGGTAGGATAGAAAAAGAAGGATAAAAAGAAGATATAAAACGACGATACAAAAGACATGCAAGAAGGTAGGATACAAAGGTAGGACATAAAAAGGAGGACATACGGGGAAAAGAAGGACATAAAAGCAGGATATAAAAGGCTATAAAGAGGCTGTTCACCATAAAAGCTTCATCGCGACGTCTCTTTTGCAGTCGGGAATTTGAACCAAATTAACAAAAAATATTGTTAATGAATTTCTCTTTATTCATTACATGAAACTGCATTCATTCATAGAAATAATAAATTATAAGTACAATGAAAAGAGTCCGATGTCTCGTTTGTTATTGCAATGGTGGTGAAGGAATTTGAAACTGCATTTATGAACAATGCAAGTACAATGAACAGGCGCGAATTTTAAGATGATTAAAGAACAAAATCACAGACCGAATTATTTCGCATGGAAAATCAATCAAACATAATGAATCGTACCTTAATTTTCTCTGATTGAAATACATTATAGGCCCCAGATAATTACACATTTAAAACCATTGTACATTCTTCATTTATAAACACACACACACATACACACACACACACACACACACAAACACTCGTGCCTGGGCATCTGTGTAGCCTGTGACACAGCCTCATATTGAAGCATTTCTAATTCGGCCCAAATACCTTCCGTCTGTCTTGAACAGTCGTCTGTAACGTCTGTCTGTCTGTCTGTCCGTCTAGTAGCCTCTCAGAGAGAGAGAGAGAGAGAGAGAGAGAGAGAGAGAGAGAGAGAGAGAGGAAGTAAAGAAAACAATGAAAAACGTCTTTCATACGAATATGCAAGTAAGCGATAAAGATACGTTAAAATGATGAACCGTACGTTAATGAGAGAGAGAGAGAGAGAGAGAGAGAGAGAGAGAGAGAGAGAGACTGCTGACATAGTTTACGAAAGAGCTAAGGTTGTTTTAATGCAATTCTATCTTTGCAAATTGTCCATCTCGCTAAGTTTGGACATCTTAATTATAACACTTCTTGTATATAAGTTATAATATATGAACGATACTAGTTGATGAGAAAGTATGCCATGGTGTTCTAAATACGAATGATAATGCACCAGATCAAAATGATTGATATGGCGGTTTACCTGGCGTCAGGGAACAACTGGGAATTGATGACAGCTCTTTCTGAAGGCATCTGACGTGGCGCTCCTCCTCCTGTACCGAGCGCTACATGTGAACTGAGGCTGAGGACGAGAGAGAGAGAGAGAGAGAGAGAGAGAGGAGAGGCTGGATCATGTTCCCTGACAGATTGCTGTATCGTTCACAACAATGAGAATCATCTTATGTGGTACAGTTATTCCTTCACTCGATAAATATCACATAAGAAAGCATTAGGAGATATATTTTAGTAAGGTTATATGTAAAGTCTGTAGATAATGTTGAAACTCCTAGATGAGAGAGAACATCTTGATATGGCTGCTGGAAACAGGATATACAAGTTACAAGCTGACGATAGGAAGGTTATAACACGCGCGGAGAAGACTGTAAATTGAATGCCGTAGATAAAATAATAATAATAATAATAATAATAATAATAATAATAATAATAATAATAATAATAATAATAATAATAATAATAATAATAATAATAATAATAATGTTTTTGAACCGTGCAGGACATTCGCTGTCATCATTTAGACAAAGCCCTAAGTTTGTTTGCTTTGTATACATCGAAGTTCTTAGACCATCGTCGGTCGGTCTTGGAGACGAGGACGTCGAGAAAGGGGAGCTGGCCTTCGTTCCTGAATTCGACGGTTTAATTCAGAGAACTGCACTGCTGGAACATGCGCCGGACAGCTTCAACGTCTTCCACATTCTTGCCTTATACAAAGATATCGTCAATATATCTTGCGTATTTGCGTATGCACTGTTCAAGAACACCACAGTCAGGGCCTACGTTCGGAGGGCCCTCACGCACTGTTCTTCCTGGCAGGACACTCACTAAGAACTCGACCGAGTCACTAGCGACGTTTACGACTGCTCGAGGCACTCCTCATACAGCAATAGAAGCCCTCATTAAATACGACACAGGAAGTGCTTTTCCTCCCCACTAACTTAAGAAGACCATGAATATAAATAATAGTACAAGTAATACCAGACCGAGCGACACCCCCAATCAAAGAATACCAGATGAGAGAAGCAGCCCAGCAGCCAATGACAACACGAGCCGTCTTGACACAACGCCCAGGGAAGTCATGCCCCAGCCTCGACGGTCTGCTAGGCTGCAACAGCCCGACCTTCAACGACGAGAAGTGTCTTGAAGGAAAATTCCTCCAACCATCAGCAGAAACGCATTGCGCCACCCAATGAAAACTCAGCGAGCGGTTGACCCCCTGCTGACCTATTACTATATATTGCGTAGATCCTGACAGCATCTACAGTCTGCTCCGACCCACTGCCGTGATCATGCTCGGATGATACCGAGAGAAACGTTGGCCACTAGATCGATCTATTTGTTCATTTACTGTGACAAATAAATACATTTTAAGCAATATCCCTGAAATTGACTCCTCCTGATGAATCATATCGGCGCAATACTCGCCAGTTGTAATAGCAGAGAGAAAGAAATTATTAGAAAAAAAGAGAAGACTGTTTACAAGTTGAATGCAGCTGATACAGCAATATCTTTCAATAATAATAATAATAATAATAATAATAAAATAGAGGGATGCTGAGTTCCTGACAGGGGACTGTAGATAGACGGGAATTAACTCTCATTCATCATTCATAGCCTCTTTATATTCATGCAGAATGAGGGGACCTAGGTTCGAGCTTCTAAGGGACGGTACGTCACGTCCCTGGGATCAGGACCTAAACCCGCGACCCTCTCTTATATTACCTTCGTTTTTGAAGGTATAAGTGTATCTACTCTTGCAAAATTTTGGGGTTTTGAGCCTCGTTAGGACCCACTATTTGTTGAACCAAACCGAAGAGTGTTGCTGAAACTATCTAAAACATTTTTATTTCCACGAAGACGAAATTGAAAAGGAAATGACATTTTGTTAGAGCAGATAATTCACTAAAAGAAAGAATTCCGCTCAGTTGTTATTATTATTATTATTATTATTATTATTATTATTATTATTATTATTATTATTATTATTATTATTATTATTATTATTAATAGATTGTCGATTTTTCTTATCAGTTTTGTTACGAGTACATAGTTGTCGTAAACTGAAAGCTACTCCTTCCATAGGAAAACACAAAGAAATGACGAACAGGTATGTACAAGCGCATGGAATTACAGCAAGCAACAGCGTTTCCCCGTAATTCTGAAAACGGCCTCATAATAAGAATCACTGCTTTGCGGGTCAGAATGAGTTAGGTATGTTTTGTGCATGCTGTTGTTGGAGGTGAAAGAAGCCTTATGCCGGCGCGCAATCTTGCTCAAGGAGTGGCCCGTAATTGAATTGTTATTATTATTCAGAATAAATAACCCAATTCATATGGAACAAGCCCACCACAAGGGCCACTGACTTGAAATTCTTGAAGCCCCCAAAGAATGTCATGGTGTTCATTAGGAAGAAGAAAGAGGAGGTGAAAGGAAATGCAGAGAGAAAAGATCTCACTTATTAAAAAACAAGATATAAATATGGTCCGTGATATAATTAGCAATAAATTAAAATCACTGTACTATTATTGTAGATGAAGGCGGTTTTATGCCAGCACGGAGTTCACTCTTGGAGCAGCCTCCGAGTGAAGCTTCAACCCGTAGAGGAGAAAATAAAGATTGGACTCGAGAGACTGAATTTCCTGGAGGAGAAATGGTACGAACCTCTACGGGAACCAACCTTCATATTTCACTTAATAGGTCATTATGTAGTTAAATCGACGGTTGGGTCATTTCTGAGGTCGTTCAGACAAAGAAGAAGACCGGAAAGGAAGTTGATAAGGAAATGAAGTTGGATGGAAAGTGGGTGGAAATGGAAATGGATAGACAATTCCATGATTGAACCTAATAAAGGAGATGATGAAGGCGATAGATCACTGGATTAGGGAAGAGAATGAAATAGAGTTGGAAGAACAAGATCAGTGATAATACAGAACAAAAACGAATAAGATAAATGGAAATTTTCCTGAAAAAAAGTAGATGTTTCAAAGCAACATGAAACTGAAATCATCCAAACAAAGATGATAAAAGGTAAATATGTCAATAAGGATGATAAATAAGAACTTCATGAATAGGAGAAGTCTGGGTCTTCTACCTCAGTGCGGGGAAAGAGCAAAGAAGGTCACAGCAGAAAAGGAGGATAATAAAGGGATCAGGAAAAGCCTGTCTGTGGTCAGACGGCCGAAGGTCGTTATGACATCACATGCTGTCGTCAAGGGTCATCAGAGTCTACAACTTTTTCTCTTGCAAAGCATCTTTTCTTCAAGTTTGATCAAATGCAGTAATGTATTAACCTTCTAATCACGAAAATGCAACAGAATTTCCTAATTACTGCTATGCGGCAATGTTGCAGTCAGAACAAGAAAGCAAAGCTATAACCCTGAGAAGTAATGTGGAGATTAGGCCAAAGGCCAAGCACTGGGACCTTTGTGGTCATTCATCGCTGGAAAGGAAATCTGTGAGTAGATAGGGTTGAAAGGCGTCACAGGAGGAAAACCTCAAAGCAGTTGAAGAAGCACTTATGAAATCATTGCTAGAAGAGGGTGGATGGATAGCAAGGGGGAAGAAAGGGAACATGGATGGAGGTACAGTAAAAGGAATGAAAGAGGTTGCAACTAGAGGCCGAGGGGACGTTACAAAAAACCTTTAGTGATGCCTACAATGCACCCTGTGAGCTGCACTGACGGCACATCATAGTCCTTCCTACCTTAAGCATTGCCCAGTCATTTCTAGGTAATTTGGTACCGAAAAATGACGATTCTTTTGCGGATCGATTTCGACAGTTGAGTTTAGGAAACATCTGTATTCGATCTGTTTGTGATAAAAGTTAATAATGTATCTTGATTTTTTTTTATATAGTTCGTTATTCTTGAATAATAAGGATTATGTTTATTTTTGAAGACTTTCCTGAAAAGGAAATGTTTAAAAGTATGTATTTTCTCATGCATGCATTTAGTCAGAGTACAGTAAATTCCAGAAGTTAAGCGACAAATTTCAAAATTGATCGTACTTCTTTAGAAAACCCTCGTGGGGTTGCCAGTTAGTATATTTTATTCCAATTATTGTTATCCTCTTTGTCTGATTATAAGTATCAGTGATTAACTGTAGAACCGCAAAAGGTATTTTCCCAGTGAATGGTTAATGTTGGTTCAATAATTGTTTATTAAAAGAAAAAAAAATAATCCCCCTCAAAGAAAAAAAAATTCCCCGTAAAAACATCTGCGGCTCTCAATGTGTGATATCGAGTGTTCACCAAAGAGTGGCAGCAGGAACCGAATGCATAAGCATTGGCCTAATGTGAGATGTAAATTAACTTTCTACTTTTATAGCGTCATATCGAAAGCTATTATGATTTCTTTTGATAAAGCACAAAAAAGTTTAACATCTGATTAAATAAAATATAGATAAGACACAAGTTAGTGTGAAAAAAAAAATCCCAGTTATATGAGCGTTTAGCATTAGCTACATGGTTAGGCATATTTCAAGAATCAAGGAAATATATTTTCCAGTTTGTTATTTAATAATTTCATCGAATTCCTCAATTGTGCAAGTTTTTGCATGTGGAATTGTGTTCAGGGTCGCATCAAACAAGAATGTTCGTAGGTTTCCACTTTTTTTTTTTTTAGTGCATTAGTGAGGCTATTCTTGTCCATACGATCTGGAGTGCAAATATGCTTGTTGAGCATTATTTGAATTCGAGTATCTCCTGTTATACTCTCTCTCTCTCTCTCTCTCTCAGAGGCCTGTTTTAATAATCGAGCACTAGGCCTATTGTTTCATGCTCGGTGATTCTTATCTATATATATATATAATATATATATATATATATATATATATATATATATATATATATATATATATATATATATATATATATATATATCTATATATATATATATATATATATATATATATTATTTCCCAAAAACTCATGAATTTCTGTTATACAATAATGCTTGACTGAATCGAAATGATTACTGGTTGCCCGCCCTGGAAATGATTTGGGTGATACGCCCACTTACGCAAATTCAGTCTTAAATTTCACGGTTGGAATATGATTAGAAGATTGGAGGTAAAAAGGTTGAAGTGAAAAAGTTGGAGTTAGGATTTGTGGGTTAGAGTAGAGGGGGGGGGGCGGGGGGGCGGTTGTCTGTCGTCTCCCTACTTAACCAGGTGGTGACTTTACTGGTGTTCTGGTTGCTTGCGACCGTCTTTCTTATTTTTTGTATAGCGAGTCTGTTTTCCAGGTGCAAGGACAGGTCCTGGTATCAGTCCTAATGATTCTATCTCTGCCTAAATAACATAGTGGCCCTGCATTGTAAACCTTGGTATGCCAGGAACTAGGCCTAGTCACCTGAAGGTAGCAGCAGCAGTTAGAGCCTTTCTCGAAGATTGTGTTTTATGCTCGGTTCAAGAAGCATACCCAACCATACCCAACTTCTCTGTTGAACCTAGGTGCATTCATGGTTGATTATGTTTAATGTTGCGGAGATTTGCCCTTTATATTCTATTGATACTTGCATGGTTTTATTCATCTTCGCTAAAATAATTGATAATACACTATGATATTAAATATTTGTTTCCACGTTGCTTGAAATATACATTGGTAATGTTGGTTATCCTGTGCTGAACGAAAATTTCAAATTGTTTCGTTTCTTTAGTTTGAAGCAATTACTATACTTTGAAATAATTACTATTACCGTAATTTTTTCTTATAATTGTTTTAAATAAAATAGATTTGATATTTGTGCATCATTTGTTAGCTTTATTTTGCTTGATAGAGCTTTCACTGTAGAATAGAAATAAGTTTTTCAGCTACGTGTTGTAGATGCCAGTTAGTGATTTTCGAACGTAATCCTCTGAAATTTGTCGCTTAACTTCTGGAACTTACTGTACAACATGCCAGGACCTTCTTGTCAACGAACGGTAATAGAAAGTCTGTCGGAACTGCCAATCTATTGTATAGATTTCAGAGCTGATGGATTAAAGACAATTTGTTATTTCACGTACTTTGTAGCAAGTTCAGAAACCTGAATTGGAGTAAATCACTTTTGATTCGATTATTTTATGCTCAGAACTGCAGTATTTTTGTACAAAATATGGTGTTGCATTTCGTGATGTTGGTATGTCTGGACTGTCGAAACTGCCAATCTATGTATATTCAGCTTTTAAAGCAGATGAATTAAAGGTAGTCTGTTATTTCAATTAGTCTGTCGTAATGTCGGCCAACGAAGAATTGGCGTAGTTTCTTAACTGATTGTTCGTTATGAAAATATTCCCATATGCAGGTGCCACATTATTTACTTAACAATAAATAAAATTTCCTTTCAAAGGTGCTATACTTGAAATAAATTACATTAGAATTGAGTAGACTTATTCATCGTATTAAAGATAATTATTTTGCAAAGTAAGGAAAATATATACTGATGGGTCCACGATTTCTAATTTTATTCTCAACTCTAGCCTCGTGACAGCTTACCGAAGCATTTTGAAGTTGCCTTTGCTGCCGCTCGAGTCGACTCAACATATTGTACTGCACTGGGGTGATGTCATTTCGTCTCCTACAACCGATAAATAATACATCAAGGCGTTAACATTCTTTGAAAACGATGTTTAATTAAAATAATTTTGTCCTTTGATCAATAAAATAATTAGCATGACACATTTAGTGGCCCTAAATTGGACTTCTGATTTTCACACATGATTAACCTAGGTCTATTTTCAGCAGTATATTCTCTCGGATACGTAATATGAATGAATATTTATTCCCGTTATTTTTATTTTATTACCCATGTTCGCCTTTCTTCTTATCCTTTTCATAATTGCTTAACATAATTAACTCAGACCTAGCTATTCAAAGTTAAAAAGCAATCATAAAAAAATCAAAAGAATATAATTCAGTCTATTTTTTATCAAATTCCTTGCATATCATCCTGTTTCATTTGGACACGTTGGAAAGTTGTGGGAGTCAAAATTGACGAATACATTAAGAAAGGCTTAGTTTCATTAAAGCTTTCTTGGGCTGATCTTTGTGTTGCTATTCATTTCTTCTAGATAGAAATTAATTCAAATTAGTTTTACATGTATACCTAGACCTACTACCATAACCATATTATAAGTAGCTGAAAGGATAAGAAATATAAAAGGTGACCTTCTTGTTTAAGTCTATTTCATATGTTTTTTTTTTTTTTTTTTTTTTTTTCAAGAAAAACCTACTGCTTTAGTCAAGGGTTGCACATATTTTGGGGAATAAAAGATAAAGTTTCTTTGAACAGAAAATATTCTATAAACATGCATTTTCAGGCGTCCGTTGTCGGTGTGGGGAATTTTAAAATACCGTTATCATTAGTGATGCTTTCATGCGATGGAGTTGGAGTTCATAGCGAGAAGTCGGATCGAGTCGCCTTAGATGTAGAAGAGAGCGGAGGTGGCGTATAGGAGTGATGGAGGGATTAGGCCGATGTTAATAAAGTATCTCCCAATAAAATGTATTCTTTAGGTTTTGAAGAAAAAAAAATGCATGCATCATTGAAACTGTTTCCCTCCCTATCCGTGGTATTCACTGGCCACCGATAACAAACAAAACAAAAAGAGGAAGCCTAACTGATCTCTCATCCATCAAGGATAAGTTTGCTTATACATTAGACAACTATCAAAGATTTTTAGTGTAGATTTAAAATCTCTTCTTCTCCATCTAAAGTATTCATCAGACACCAGTCATAAGCGTAGAGCTAGTCATGATTCCTGGTTCAGCAATATCGTGACGAGGCACTAGAATTCAAAATTCACAAATGAATGTTGCTCAGCAACATTTACACTACTGTGTTGTCTTGCTCTCTTGTGGTGCTTCGAGGTGTTCCACCTCTAGGCCCATGTTCTAAATTTTGCCGTTCTTTAAACAATTTGATTCATCTATGTATGATCCTTTCCGGTTTATTAAGCTTTCCTGATATCTCTCCAACAGGAACTTGCACCGAATGCAGTGCAATAATTGTCTCTCGCTCATCGAGGGATGTTTCTTAGACCGATAAATGACACATTGACATTAGATTCCCGTGCACATAGCATCAAAAACAATAGAGTGAGGTCGCCCGGTTCACGCTGTTAGGATATCGTTTTTTTTTTTTTCTTTTGTTTTTAAACTTGTGAGATTCCAATGTTTTCTTTAAAATTTACCAAATGGAATAGTTCAACTACCTTCAACTTTATATTTGAATGATATTTTAAGGACTATGTTTATGCGATACTACTATACTCTGTTTTTTTCCATCTGTCCATCCACCTGCGGTGTTTTCGTATGGTAACACTGCGTCCCGGGCTTTATATAGTTAAGCTATGTGTAAGTTTTAGGTAAATAAAAGGATATCTGGGTGTATATTTGCAACTGAAAAGTGTTTTAATAATTTACAGTATGCGAATTACACCGTTAATATTCGAAATAAGGTTATTATTATTGTTGAATGTAAGCTGAATGTAACTATCTAAAGCCCGGCACGCAGTGTTACCATACGCAAATACCACACGCTGGTGGACAGATGGAAAAAAAAAAACAGAGTATAGTGATAGGTGTCTCCTATCTATTTGGTAATGTAAAACAGTGGTTGTGATATGACGTTTTTTATCACTTCGTTTCGTTCACGTCAATTTTGCTATATGGAAAATAGTTTTACACAATAACATAACATGATGTTCTAAAGATATCAGTGACTGTTTTTAACGTCATTACATATGATTTCTTCCATCTTTGAAAAGAAAAATAGATAAATAGGGTATGAATCATGCGTCAGGCAGGTGAAAGAAAAATTATGAAACTCTGCCACCAGTTTTTTGGCCGACACTACGTTCAGAAAGATGAATTTTAATTAAATAACTTTTTATTCTCTTATCCTATGCACAAAACTGCAGTATTCTTGTCCAAAATACGGGGCTAAATCTTGTTGTGTTGGTATACCTGGATCTCAAGTCGTCTATGAAATGCAAAGTCAATTTCGATAATTTTGGTGGAAGTTTTCCTTTTCATGAAATTTTATTCCCAACTGGTTCGGTATCCAGTTATCTCAACACAAATATGAATGTTATACAAATGAGCAAAAGCTTGTCGTAATAATAATTCACCTGGCTTTCACGCCCATCTTTGAAGATGAAGCTGTTCAGTTGCGCTGATTTTCGTAGGTGGCTAATAGATGGCGTTCACGACTTGCTTATAGTTAAAATTGCTGTGAATTTTTCTGGTGGAGAAAGGACTGCATGGTAACCACGTAGCCATTTCAGTGGATGTGGAGAATTGGAGACGACACTGTTATCTGATTTCATTCATAATTCTTCCACAAATTTTTGCTATAATGAAAGGGAAATGTCCATCGGTCACTTTTTAAGATAGAAGAATGAAACTAGCTCAGACTGAAACGTAATATAACATTTGAACACTTGATC
>NC_087200.1:9500326-9507826 GCF_015104395.2 Macrobrachium nipponense | reverse complement strand
GTTTTTATTAGTGATTTGTATAATTGACGATTCCAGTAAATTTCTTGAAACATAATCATTAGATCTAGCAATTACCGAGGTATCACCCCAATTAATACATGAGATTTTTTCACTCAGATGGATAAACAGTGCATTTGAAGTCTGGGCTGTTGTAACTGAATACATATGCTGCTTAATCCGTACACATAAATTTTTACTTGACTGACCAACGTAAAACGATGGGCAATCCTTACAAGGAATTTTGTAAATGATGTTATTTGTTACGGGACTATTCTTAATTAGCATATCTTTAATGGTATTGTTATAAGAGAACACTACATTAACATTAAACGATTTAAATATTGATTTTATGGTTTCAAATCCACGAAAATAAGGTAAGCTAAGTAAATTTTTAGACATTTCTTTTTCATTAATAGCAACATTATAGAACTTTTTGTGAGCTTTTTGATAACATAAATCAATTAAATGAGGTGGGTAGCAGAGATCGTTTCCTATCTTTTGGTGTATTCTATTTCTTGGTCCAAGATATTGTGGAATCGTGATACGCAAAGCGCGTAGGAACATAGAAGAAAAATTGAAATTTTAATAGTAAGATGGTGGCCAGAATAAAAATGTACATATGTTAAATTATTTGTGGGTTTTCTATAAATACTGAAATTTGCATTGGAAAGATTCTTCTATGTAATTAAACATCTAGGAAAGGGATGACATTGTTATTTTCAGTTTCAACAGGTGAATTTTATGGCTGGCCCTAAATTATTCAATTTAGACAGTAAATCATTTACATCGTTACCACCAGGTAAGACTACTAAGATATCATCGACATATCGGTACCATTTTAAGGAGATAAGTGTGATATTCGGGAGGTGTTGTCTCTCAAAAAATTCCATATATAAGTTTGAAAGGAGAGGTGATAAAGGGTTACCCATGACCATACCAAATATTTGTTGGTAATATTCTCCATTAAAAATAAATCTGCAATCACAAATACATAACTTAATTAAGGAAATTATGTGACTAACGGACATAAGGCAATTCATGCAGTACAAGTTCATTACTTAAATATTCTAGCACAGAGTCAATTGGGACTTTTGTAAACAAAGAACATACATCAAAACTGACAAAAATATCGCTAGGGTTTAGTACAATGTTATTTAATTTTTCCAGAAGATCAAGAGAATTCCGGATGTGTGAATTAGATACAGTTCCTAATAGCGGGGATAACAGTTTAGTAAGATATTTAGATAGTTTATAAGCAATTGATCCTACAGTACTAATAATTGGGCGCATAGGTTTGTTTTCCTTATGAGTTTTGACTAGGCCATATAAATAAGGTAATGAGGGACACTTTACAGTTAACTTGCACAAAAGTTCTTTTTTATCTTTAAGAATTTGTTCGATATTGATATTAAAGTTTCTTATTACTTGGTCCAACAGATTTTTTGCGAGTTTTTTGTAAGTTATTTCATCCTTTAGTAAAGTATGCATGCGTGATATGTAGTCAGTTTTGTCAAGAACCACTAAACTATTGGATTTATCAGCCTTGGTAATGTGTAAGCTATTATCATTCTTCAATTCTTTTAAACTTTTTCTGTAGCGAGCGGGGAAGTTATTTTCATGATAGGCATGCGTAGCACTATATGTCATGCCTTTCATAATGTCTAAATGAATTTGTGGTAGGTCACAGTATTTTTCAAACTTATATAGAGATGTCGCTATTGATAAAGCTGAGGGTTTGTTACAAATGAAGAAAGACAACCCAAAGCCTAATGCGCGCACTGCATTATCACTTATTTGTTTGCTTGATAAATTCACCACACAATCACTTCTAGCATTATTGGTCCAATCACTGTCGTTGATAAGGTTGTTTATTTTTCTGTCCAGTTTTCTAATCAAAGTGTCTGTAGTTCTATGAAGTTTTCCATATATTCTTGCCTTAATGCGTGTTTCCAATCAGCAGGAATCGAGTAGTTGAAGTTACGTCGGGCTTTTTCCAGTTCTTTAAATTTCTCCTTTTCCTCCATTTTTGCGGCAGCAATGTGACGTTTTAATATAATTGATGAAAATTCATTAAAAGGATGTTGATCGTATCTTCTTATGCGGTATGGTAGCAATGATTTGGGTAACACTTGTTCCGCCAGGCATTTTTTCAGGAATTTCAGGTGAATTATGGTAGAGTGAGCTGCTTGTAAGGACTTGGAGAAAGAGGTGACTAAACAGCTCAGCAGTGGGAACAGGAAAGTAAAAGTAAACGTGGCCCTCATGATGAATAACTTGATCACGAAGTATATAAAACGTGATGCTATGTATAAATAAAGGTTTTTTTGCCACGAAGGAAAAAATGAAAAAGCGAGATAGCCAAGTACTTTCGGTCCTGTTCGGACCCTTTACTGAGGCAAAATGATTTTACAGAGAACAACATAGTCAAAAGAAAGCTTAATATACAAACTGACACTACAAGATTAGCAAGCAATAAGGGCGATTTTCACTCTACAGAAGGAAGGAGCCCCTTGAGAGAAGGATACACGCAGTAAACAAGTGATTTTCCCAGAAAACAGTACAATCTAAAAAAACATGGGAGCATATAAAATTTAATATCATGAATTTTTACACGAATTTTCCCCCCAAAAAATTATTATTAATGAAAAGACGAAAGAAAATATAAATATATATATATATATATATATATATTATATATATATATATATATATATCGAGCAAGAGAGAGGGAGAGAAAATATCGAACCAGAGAGAGAGAGAGAGAGAGAGAGAGAGAGAGAAATAATAACTATATACATGTTGGGACTAATTTATTAGTTGTTCATTATTTTAAGGTCCTTCATAAACACTTACAAATATATGGGTTCCAAATGGTACATTCCCAGACTAAGATTTAGGTTGTTTTTATTAGTGATTTGTATAATTGCCGATTCCAGTAAATTTCTTGAAACATAATCATTAGATCTAGCAATTACCGAGGTATCACCCCAATTAATACAATGAGATTTTTCACTCAGATGGATAAACAGTGCATTTGAAGTCTGGGCTGTTGTAACTGAATACATATGCTGCTTAATCCGTACACATATATTTTTACTTGACTGACCAACGTAAAACGATGGGCAATCCTTACAAGGAATTTTGTAAATGATGTTGTTATTTGTTAAGGGACTATTCTAAATTAGCATATCTTTAATGGTATTGTTATAAGAGAACACTACATTAACATTAAACGATTTAAATATTGATTTTATGGTTTCAAATCCACGAAAATAAGGTAAGCTAAGTACATTTTTAGGCATTTCTTTTTCATTAATAGCAACATTATAAAACTTTTTGTGAGCTTTTTGATAACATAAATCAATTAAATGAGGTGGTAGCATAGATCGTTTCCTATATATTTTTTATTGTCATTCTATTTCTTGTTCCAGATATTGTGGACTCGTGATACGCAAAGCGCGTAGGAACATAGAAGAAAAAATTGAAATTTTAATATTAAGATGGTGGCCAGAATAAAAATGTACATATGTTAAATTATTTGTGGGTTTTCGATAAATACTAAATTTGCATTGGAAAGATTCTCTAGGTACTAATACATCTAGGAAAGGGATGACATTGTTATTTTCAATTTCCACAGTTAATTTTATGGATGGCACTAAATTATTCAATTTAGACAGTAAATCATTTACATCGATACCTTCTGTAGAGTGAAAATCGCCCTTATTGCTTGCTAATCTTGTAGTGTCAGTTTGTATATTAAGCTTTCTTTTGACTATGTTGTTCTCTGTAAAATCAGTTATATATATATATATATATATATATATATATATATATATATATATATATATATATATATATATATATATTGTTACGACCTTATTTACGGCCGTAATTTTCAAGGGTTCTTGTCTTTACTCAGAATTTGCGGTCAGTAAAAATGCAAACACAGCAATTTAGGAACAAAAGAACAAAAACCTCAACAAAAGTTACAATATTTATTTCCACAAAAAAAAAAAAAAAAGGTAATGGTTGGCAAAAATAATAATCAAAATGAATATATAAAACAAGGGAAAACCAACCTTAAGATCTTTAAAGATCACCTAAACTAAATTAAACCTAAACCAAGAAATAGGAAATATAAATATGAAACTTCAGGCAGGTACCTTCCAAATAACTGGCCAGACAAAAACTAACCTAAGAAAAATAAGTAAGGCAGAAGGAAGCAAGAGAAAATAAGAGGGGAAAACTTAAAATTATTTCTACCTAACACATACAAACTAACTTAAGTTAATAAACAATACATTACAAAAATAACCTTACAAATTGATTGAAAGGAATAATCACGAAAGGCTTAGTGAATCATCTTCTCAGGTCATACAAGATCCAGAAGACCGTACTGCAAACAAGGGCGTGCAAATCTACAGGTACCCAGCGATCCACAATCGTCTTAATAGTTATAAAAACATCTCATACCTGTAGAAAGCCGCCCTACTTGTCTCCACGAGTTCCAAGAACTCACTGACGCTGATGCAGAGGTCAACCGGGTCAAGCTGCAATGCCTACAGGCAACCCAAAATACCACAGGAACACCGAGGGGTTGGTAGCCTCCGAAGATCCGGGACGTCAACGGATCTCGCACGCCACAAACTGCAACGTTCTCAGTAGGTATAGGCCAACTCGTTCGGAATCCTTCGAGAACGAGGGAAGGGGCGTGGCTGACGAATGCCGTGGGTGACAAACAGCGACCACACACAAGGCAGCGAAGGATTAAAGAAGCCGTGATCCAAATCTCCGTACAAAATTGTTGAAGTGACCATAAATAAAGTGGCGAAGCGTCAGGATGTGAGGAGGAACTCGAACTAACCCTGTCACGAATCACCACCCTTACGATCAAGCCTTCCACTCGAGTCAACACAGCTCATAGGAGAGAAAAACAACAATCGTTAATAAGGCACTTCAGTGGTTCACTAATACCGGGGGAGAAGGTGGTAAACAAAGCAAAACTGCGAAGTCATATGACTCCCTTACAGAGTTCATCAAACTAAGAAAAGCTTAAATATATGAAAAACGACGCTAGCTTATTAATAAACTTAAAACTAGAAAAAGATCAAAAGGTTGGAAAAGTATTAACAACTCACAATTAAATTATAATGAATTTACTTTAATCTAATACCTTTCTCCCCCAACAAAAATTTTTTTTATCAAATAGAGTAAAAAATTTTTATACAACCTAAAGAATCAATTAAATCTTAAAATAGCATCCATCTTAAAAGTAAAGATAACCTTAATGTAAACATGCATAGAATTATCTATAAAGCAGCACACAGAATTGTTGCATTACACATTCTGAAATAAAAAGGTCGGCATTAAATATACCTCAAACATACCAATATATAAACAGTCTAATTAAATACAAAGCCTGGAAATAAAAAAAATTAATCGAGCATAATTCTTAAGCCAAGAACCAAAATGTACTAAATCACAGAAAATGATAAAGTTCTGAAATTCCAAAAGTTCTTTCTAAAAAATTAAAGTCATAACAAATGGCACAAAGACCTACCTATCAGCTAGTAAGAAACTATGACTAATATAGAATATTTCTTACAACTAATACTTAAACTAAAAACAACACTGGCAAAAAAAAAATATATATAAATAAACGAAACAACCGAACAACGTCGGAACAAACCATAAAGTCAGCACTTGCTTTCACTCTAAATGAACACAAAGAGAAACGAGCAGGGCGAAAGAGGCAGGGATAGACCAACAAAAATAAACACTTTACATCCTAGACAAGGTGTCCGGGATCTTATTATCAGATCCTTTAATATGTTTAATTACCAAGTTGAGCTCTTGCAGTTGCAAGGCCCAACGTAAAATCCTTTGGTTAGACCCCTTCATCCGTTCAATAAACACTAACGGATTATGATCCGTCCATACCTCCACTGGAAAAGAAAGATTAGTTAAGTACGGTTTAAAATGAGATATGGTACGGATCAGGGCGAGAGCCTCTTTCTCAATAGTTGAATACTTACGCTCTGCCGTTAACAACTTTTTGCTGTAGTAGGATATTGGGTACACTTCCTCGTCCTCACCCTTTTGAAAGAGAACGCCTCCAATGCCTACATCGCTAGCGTCAACAGCAATTATAAAGGGAGCTTGAAAATTTGGAGAAATCAAAATAGGTTTAGACATAAAAATAGTCTTAATTTTAATTAATGCTTCTTCACCTCGCTAGTCCAAATAAATTTTCCTGTATTTTTTAGCAAAAGATCATTCAAGGGACGAGCAATGTCAGAAAAGTTCTAACGAACCTCCTATAGTTATCCCGTCATACCTAGCACCCTTCGAACTTCTCGGACATTGCACGGTCTCTTTAGATTAGTTATTGCCTCGACATTAGCCTGTTTCGGGCTATATGACCCAGACCAACCAATCATGACCCAGATACACTTGTGGCCTTACCAAATTCGCATTTAGCGAGGTTAATGACTAAGCCCGCAGCACGGAGAGCTTCAAAAACTTTTACCTAACCTGAGTAAATGAGTTTTCCAATCATTACTGTGAACAAACAAGATCATCTATGTAGATCGGTACCTTCTAATCCACAAGACCACACGGTTCATTAATCTTTGAAAAGTACAAGCAGCATTCCTCATCCCAAAAGGCATGACCTTGCATTCATACAAGCCGAATGGGGGTGACAAATGCTGAAATTTCTCTTGCTCGATCCGACAAAGGACTTGCCAGTAGCCCTTGAGCAAATCCAACTTTGTAATATAATTTGCTGAACCAATGCGATCTATGCAGTCGTCAATTCTAGGAAGAGGAAGGAATCATTTTTTAGTATGTGTATTAACCTTTACGAATTAGTCCACACACATCCGATACTGTCCATCTGATTTCTTCACCAACACTATAGGGGAGCTCCAAGGACTAACAGAAGGTTGTATTAAATCATGCTTCAGCATATATTCTATTTCCTTATTGACTATATATTTTATTTTAGTGGGATTTAGTCTATAAGGACTTTGTTTAATTGGTGAAGCTTCTCCTACTACCACATCATGTTCAATTAAAACTAGTCAATCCGGGAGAATCTCTAACCAAATCTGAAAAAGAATGAATTAAATCTTCCATTTCCCTTCTTTGATTTAGATCAAGATGCTTCAGAATGCTCATCTAACCCATCCAAACATTGCACATTCTTGGATAAAGCATCTGAAGGTACTTGATTAATTATTTCCTCAGACCCATCAGGAAGCACCTCTGCCACCAAAGAAAACCGATTCATACCCTGTTTCCAAAGGATCAGATCTACTAGACACATAAGGTTTCAGTCTGTTAATGTGAAAAATTCGACACTTTCGTTTGGTCCCGGGAGCTTCTATTTCATAATTAAAGATCGGATACCTTCCTCAACACCTTCCAAGGCCCCTTATACCTTGGTTCAAGGAAGTTATCCGAATCAGTACCCAACACCAAAACTAATTCCCCAGG
>NC_087200.1:9483281-9499826 GCF_015104395.2 Macrobrachium nipponense | reverse complement strand
AAAAATCAGCAATGTGTAAAAGTGTAAATCTTTTTCACTCAAAAACACTGTAACCAACAGTTTTTACCAAACACTTTTCCCATTAACTTTTAGTTATTAGTTAAACACAGTTCCTAACACTTATTAGTTAATCACTGTCCCTAACAATTATTAGTTAATCACTGTCCCTAACAATTATTAGTTAAACACACTCCCTATCCATTATTAGTTATTAGTTAACCATTATCAGTTATTAGTTAAACACCATTCCTATCCGTTATTAGTTAAACACACTCCCTATCCATTATTAGTTGCAACTAATAAAAATATAACACACCTTTACCTTGGACACCTTGCGTATACCAATTTCTTTCTCTGCTGCAGTCTTGTCTTACACAATTTCACAAAAACCAGGCGCCGTTACGGAATGTTTGTTCAGATTCCACAAAAGACACTAAATAAAACTAAATAAACTCTAAGAAATATCAAACATGAAATTCTAAGTTACGAGTGACCAATTTACGTTACGTTAATATAATCTCAATGATGTCGCGGGAGAGAGAGAGAGAGAGAGGGATGTTAATGCCTCGGGGTCTTAAGATAGAATGAAATCTCTTCCTTTATAGAAACGACAGAGCAGATAATACAAAACGTTCTTGTCACGAATGCTTCTCGAATCTTTGAAATCTGACGCAATCTTACATACATAATGTGCAATACCCACGTGGGACTTGACAAAGATATACGCGTAGGAGTCCAGTCTGTTAAAAAAAAGAAATGACGTACCCGACTCGATTGAGACGGAGGCTGGGCGACAATTAAAATTGACATGTTTTGATGACAATGCAAGAGTCGAGCTCTCGCTATCAAACGCGCTGACAGAGTAGGGAAGCAAACGGATCTCGACATACAAGTTAAACATTTGCAGCTTTGAAAAGACAAAGATCTCTCTCTTTTTATGTTAGATATATATTCTTTTATAACATGTTAATGCGAAATCTGAACACACATTTTAAAACATCCTATTCTAAGCTATCTAGGAATCTGAAAAAATGTTACACAATCTACATGACATTTCAAAGAGGGGAAACATGCATTTTAAAAGTAGCAACATATAATAATATATATATATATTGTATGTATATATATATATATATATATATATATATATATATATAATTTATATACATATATACATAATATATATGTTACATAACAAAAGGGATGTATTAAGACAATATATTTTAGATACCGTTGCAAAGTGACGTGCTGTGACATTTCTTAGAATGTTTAACTTCCCATGGAGACAGAAATGTTGATGTACCTTTTTGGGTGATGTGATGTCAAAATTTCTGTCGGTGCTGGTCAGTGGCATGTCCTGTTGCTACGGGCGGTCGCAAAGGTGACTTCTGAAACTGGTTCTAGGCAGTTTCCTGGGGCATGAACAATGTGTGTGAGTTCGTATGTGTGTGCAAGCTTTTTCCCTACATATGAGAGTGTAAGGTAACCAAGGTGGGAGATCCTTACAGAGGTGGCAGAAGCCAAGATGGCTTCTGCAAGAGTACTTTTGACAAAAGTGTTGTGAATACTGTGTTGAATGGGTAAGCATCCTTATTTTTGGCCAAAAGTGTGGCTTGTCTGTATTTTGAATGTTTATTTCAAAGATGTTGTATTTTACATGATCTTTTGATTTTAATTTATAATCTTGTGCTTATCGATATGTTTTCTTGTCTTTTTATAGGCGGTTCTGAAAAAGGGGAACTGATCTGAGACAAGGGGAACTGGCTTGATTAATATGGGAACTTAACTAATGTTTTATGGTGTTACTATGGTGTACTGTACTATGACCATGCCTAGTTTTATGACTTAGATAATTGGATTATTGGAGTAGAAATATGGAGTTGGTTATCTGAGTTCAATCTTTCATTTAAAATTTTTTGTTAAGAACCTGAGTTATTTAGTTTACACTTTGCTTTTAAATAGATGTTATTTTTGTAAGTTTACGAGTCTGATTTAATGGCCTTAGGTAATGGAGGGAGAGAGAGAGAGAGAGAGAGAGAGAAGGGGGGCCGGGTGTTGGTGTTGGAGTGAGAGGAAATGGATGTTGGATATTGCCAGTGTTTAGACGCACGGATCCATTGCTACCTTTTAAAATAGAAGTACCGAGATTTAAGAATCTTCGGTTAAATAAATAAATAAGTAAATATGTATATATATATATATATATATATATATATATATATATATATAGATATATACATACATACATCTTGCACTAATACCCCCCAAAATTGCTCAGTGCCTGTGGATTTTTGGGGCCAATACTAATTTCTTGATATATGGCTGCTAAGTTCTCAAGTATCTCTTGAATTTCATTTGATAAGGTTTCTCAATTCTGGGGAGACTTCTGCATGTGAACAGCTATACTCTGTGTTTTCCCTCTGTCCACCTGCCTGTGGTGTTTTCATATGGTAACACTGCATCCCAGACTTTAGATAGTTATGCTCTGTGTAAGTTTTAGGTAAATAAAAGGACATCTGGGTGTACATTTGCAACTGAAAGGTGTTTTAATAATTTACTGTATGTGAGTTACACCATTAATAATCGAAATAGGGTATTATTATTATTGTTAAATGTAAGCTGAATGTAACTATCTAAAGCCTGGGACGTAGTGTTATCATACGCAAACACCACAGGCAGGTGGACAGATGGAAAAAAAACAAGTATACTCTGTCTTAACTAAAAGTAAGAATTAACGATAAACACAACAAGTAAAACTTGCACTGAGGAAATCGAGTTTCCTGTATGAGCGCCCCATGCAGCATTCAGCTTTGGCTTGGTGGCAGTCTGTCCTATAGTGTTGCCAGACGCACGACTATGACTAACTTTAACCTTAAATAAAATCAAAACTGCTCATCTAGAGGGCTGAAATTTGGTAGGTTTGATGATTGGAGGGTGGATGATCAACATACCAATTTCCATTCCTCGAGCCTCAGTAGTTTTTAAGATCTGAGGGCGGACAGATAAAAGTGCCCACGGACAGACAAAGCCAGCACAATAGTTTTCTTTTACAGAAAACTAAAAATGAACATCAGATCTAACTTTTTTCATTACAGGCCCCAGCCACTTTTTAGACTTTTACTTTACCACCATTCCTTTCTCCAGTCTTCCTGTTCGACCAAGGTGCAACTGTGTATAGCTTTTTTCTGGTTCCATCTTTTGATACTTGCACTTAGCCTTATAAGCCTTAAATCTCATGAACCCTCATCATCATTGCAGGGCCAGTCTCCCCGAAGGATGTGGAACCTAGACTGGTAAGTCCCAGTTGCCTGTATCTGTATAGAAGGATCTGGAAGATCCACAGACCCAGCGAAGGATTGACGTTACCGAAAGATGATCACCTCGTGGACAAGATGACCGCTGTGCCAATGCTCATCCTCAAGACACCGAGAAGTGCCAACAAACCTGAATGACTGCTGTTGAGGTCAGCTTGTTTACATTCACCTCACAGCTGTGTTTGCCTGTAGGCTACCTAGAGCCCTGTCCACATGGGTGAGCTGTGCCCGACAAACTTTGTTCGATGTGACAACAGAAGTGGAGATACAGCGGGAGAGTTCTGACTTTCCCTGATTATGATGTCACATCAAACTAAGTTTGTCGAGCAAAGCTCGACCGCATGGATGGAGCCTAAAGGTGCGTCCACACGGTCGAACAATGTCCAACGGACAAACATTGTCAGCAATTAACAATTGTCTGCCGGTCTTTGCCTTGTGGGCAGAGTAAAAACACGTACCATTGTTTGTTGCCAGATCTACTTCCATCGTTTCAACGCTTATGATGCCATCCTGCTTCGCCTACGATATGGTGACAATGTTTGTCCATCGGACATTTTTGGACCGTGTGGACGCACCTTTAGTCCAATCCTGGACTGGTTCTGTAACAGCCGCAGTTCAGGTTTTTGTTAACGTCACGCTTCTATTCGGTCTACAAAAGGTCTCCCTACTGAAAGTAGGTGTGAGGAGGTAAATTTTTACCTGTAAATGAAATACGAAACATTATGATAACAAAAGTGAAAAGGTAAAAACAAAATAAGCAACAGGTAAAGTAAGTGTTTAAAGAAATGTGTCATGAATAAATTTCTTCCTTTATGTTTCTCTTACGAACATTCGAACGCAATTTATTAAAGTTGAATAATGTGGAAGCAGGCTTTGCCTCCTGCAATGGTGACGATCATAAATGAGAACATAATACACGAGAAAGATCAAAATGGTTCAGATTTTTTTTCTTTGCCGGATTTATGTTTCACATCAGTGTGTTTGTTGATGTGTTTGTATCAAACTGAGCTTGTACAGCACCAGTTGTTTACTCCGTGATCAGCCCATGGTATGATGATTATATATATATATATATATATATATATATATATTTATATATATATATATATATATATATATATCTATATATATATATATATATATATATATATATATATATATATATATATATATATATATGTCATAAGCTCGTGCCGGGTAATAAGTTAGAATATGAGAAATCCAAGTTTTGACTATTCTCAAAATATGCCTTGTGTGGACTTGCCTATACTGACTGAGGGAGATGCACATAAGCTATGGGAGAAAAGTATAAAAGAAAAAAAAAAACTAATAGAAACACCAAAATTACTTTTCAAAAGGATTGAATTTAAACGTAATTTGTCCACGAAAATAATATAATTTCCATAAGGTGATCAGAAGATATAATTTACAGAAGCACTGTCTGGCTCTGTGGCAAAACAAACATGCCACCAAATTGCAAGCAGAATCACTTGACCTATAGGATCTCGCAGGAACATGAGATACGGATCAAGAGCTTAAACTAGAAACATTAATAAACACTAAGCTGTGGATCATCCTCCTCCATTCTCTCCTAATGACCTATTCATCTCAAACCATTCTGATCCTGCCATTCCTGTAAGATAACCATTCTGCTACCCACATTCCTCACCCCTTCATTACTTCTTATGCTACAAATAGTACGTGAACAATTCATCTTTCAAGTTTGCGCTTTCTTATGTCATCTATTTAAAATATCAATTTAAAAAACGACCTCTTTTAGCCATCATAGCATCTGAATATCTGAGGTCTTATAATAAAGAGATGAAGTTTTTTTTTTTTTTTTTTTTTTTTCTTTTTAAACAAGGCGAGCTGAAAAGGCAGCACCATTTGAATAAGAATGTCGCCAGAAAGACGTTAGAACAGAGGAAGAAAACTTGAGGACTTTTTTTTTCTTCATGCGGATTAGATTATAGCCGTTGCCCGTTAATTCAATACAACAGTGTTTTGTCCACTAGTCTTAAACTCGAATTATCCGATGCTGCCTGCTCCGCGCTCCGTATCATTAGATTCGTTAATCGTCTCGCACCCGCGTTACCCGTCTCGTTCCCGTGTTACTTGTCTCGTAACCGTTACCGCGTCACTCTCAGTCTGTCACCGACCTACTATTATAGCTGAACTTTGGCATGACTACTTGTTTGAGTCTGGACCGGTTATAGGCGGTTTCCTTCCCCTCGTTGTGGTGTCTACTTTGACAAAGGTGTGAATTTTATTTTTTAATGTAAATGTTTTGCATATCTTGGTCATGAGACGTGAATAAGGTAGATGTATGTTGAGATTATCTAAGGATTTCGATAGCTGATGTTACCAATAGTATTGTCTAGCCAGTCGAACGGAAATTAACTAGAGGTAGACTAAAGAACAAAGGACAGGACCTTAAATCGAAAAATGGTATAAAATAAAAATGATTCAGAGTTAAATGGTGGCAAATGAGAGCCAGGTCCGAGGGGCAGAGAAGTAGCTACTCTCCAGGACGATTTCTCATCACTCTAGTTCTCCATCGACTGCAAGCAGTAGCCTCATCTGGCTCAACAGGATACTGGCTCCATACATGAAGTGCATGATGGTAGGCCCATGTGTTTCACCAAGCCCCCATCCCCAGCCCCATAATATTGTGAAAAGATTTACAATAATTTCTAGTTTATGGCTATTTTGAACCAATTTATGCGATACAATGTTATGATTCATTCCCCAAATCTTTCTCTCTCTCTCTGTCTCTCTCTCTCTGTGTGTCTCTCTCTCTCTTCCAGTCTTATGTTATTAGTGGATTTGGATGATTTGTTGCTCCCTGGAGCCTGGACCTCAGATACAACAATGTTATATATAATTTTTTTTAACTTTGTTTATATAGCCGATGGTTTGGTAGAATTACATGAAAGATTTTAATAATACGAAAAAACTTTTTATTATACTATAATTCAAGGATATTTGCAAGGAAATTGAGGAGGGGATTTAAGGAAATCTAAGGAAATCTGGCCGTGAATGTAAGGAAATCAATTTTTTTCTTATGGAAGCACTGGTAGGGGATGTGTGACGTCACTTGGGAAGACGATTTACGTGTGTGTGTGTGTGTGTGTGTGTGTGTGTGTGTGTGTGGATAGGAGGGCAGTAGTGCGTACACATGTGTCTGGTTGTTGTACTGCAGAATTTAGAGGGTGTGATGAGTGCGTGGTCAAATGTGGTGGACAGCAGGATGGAAGAAAGGGAATACGAAGGGAGGTACAGTAAAAGCTCTGGGACCTACGAGGTCATTCAGAACTGAAAACAATGGTGAATCGATTGTTAGGAGAGGGTGGAAAGTAAGATGATGGAAAGGGAAAATATGAACGGAGGTTCAGTAAAATGAATGAAAGGAGGTTGCATCTAAGGACCGAAGGGATTGCAGAGAACTTTATGTAATGCCTATAGTGCGCCGAACGAGATGCACTGGTATATCACTACCCACGCCCCATTATGGGTACTAGATTTTATTAAAAAAAACTTTGCGATGCGCAAAATAGTATATTGCTCCAAGGTACTAAGACCCACCAGCCAAAATCTTCTAGAAATGAGAATATGAAAGATAAATATCCACCACTAGGATGCTAAAGTGTATTAGTTATGGGTATTTCATCGACGGAAACAGGCATTGGCTGCCCCGGTGTTCGCTATGAATACTTGATAGCTCTATGCCCGGATTATTTGAATTCATTACTACGCCAACATGGCCGATAGAGAGAGAGAGAAAGTCTTTAATCTCCCATAGCAAAAATAGAATTTGATTGATATTTATTTTAATTAACTTGAATGTTTATACTCAAATGCTTTAGTGTTCTGTCTTCCAAAGTCTCTTCATAATGGATGGTAATATGTCAATACCCACAAATAAAATAAACCTCCCAAATGAACTTTCAAAACACAGTAACAGAACAGAGGACTAAAGGCACAGGTTAAGACAGACTCGCAGAGATATTTCCATTCCTGGAAGAGTCGGGGGTTGAGGTGAATAAAAAAAAACACTTCTGGATACTTGTCATTTCCGTTTCCAGACCCTGGCATTGGCAAAAGCCCAAGAGGGGCAGCCGCCCCTAAATCCCGTCCCATGACAGGGAGGGTCGAGGGGGAAAGCATTTGGGACAATGTTGACCTGGGTTTGCTGAATATGCTGACCCCTCGCTCTCCAGTTATAATAATAATAATAATAATAATAATAATAATAATAATAATAATAACAATGATGGTCGTGATGATATATAGGTAATAGACCTTTCAAACATGAAGTGTTGAATGTTATTTCTGCATCGGCTGCATTAAATTTATATAGGGCGTTCTATATCTTTCTAATAACTAGTTTTGAAAAGATAGAAAACAATCTATATAAATTTAATATAGATGATGCAGCAATAATAATAATAATAATAATAATAATAATAATAATAATAAACCGAGAGGTGAGGTCGTTGAAAATAGACTTTAAAAGTTAGACACACACTATTCCAAAATTGCCACTCCAAAGAACTCACATTGGATACAGTAACAATTACTACACAAAACTACAACTCCTGGAGCTGTATCGTGTATAAGTCTTGTCATCAGAGCGCTCTACCGTCTACTGCACCATAACAATGACATCTTCGATGGCGCTTATACATTTTACTGAAACAAAACGAGCCTAAGGGTAAGGGTTTGGGATTATATTTCTCCAGCCTCATTCCTTGTTTTTTAACCTATAACATTATTCTTTATTTGCGAAGCAGGAAACCATTCCTTATTGCAAGAAAATTGCAATATATTGCAACTTTCCATGCACGGGAGAACATTAGACTATATTTTATCCAAAACGGATTGTTGGTGGGTTTCCAGACAACTTCATAATAAAGTTGCTAATTTGCATATTTATTCCTTGCAACTTTGCCTGTTGCAATGATATTGAAACATATTGCAAACTTCCATGCTTATTCATCATTAGAAGACACTATTCTTTATGCAGTTTAGAGGTAAAGTCGTTGTGCCCACTAAAATTTTGCCAAAGGCTACTGCAGCCTTGATATTTTAATGAATTTTGCCGGGCGTGCAACATTGCAATAATGCAAGAAAAGTTGCAATATAGTGCCATTCCGACTACACTTTCGGCTTAACAGACCAATCGCTTTCCTTTCATTAGTTTGAAGCAAAAGCTGGTTCGTTCGATCCCCCAAACACCCAAATCGTCTTGCTTTTTCGGATGTTATGAGTTTGTTTGCAACGTTCCCGTGATGCAACAGATTGGTTTGCGAACATCTTGATTGATTTCGAATGCACATTTACCATCAGAATCCCCATTGGACTGCCTTTTATTCAGTTCGAAGCTTCAAAGGTTGGTATTGAACTCCCAAAATCCAATAGTCTAAACTTTACTCAATTTCAAGTCATCTTTGTTTATTCCTTATAAACAAAGTAAGGCTTTGGACCTCTTATTTTCAATAATCTTAATTTTTCTTTCAACATTGCTTCATTGCAAGCATATTTCAATAAAAGCACATTATGCTTGCATACATACATATTTAGTACCAGTTGACCTCATTTCACCAGTTGCAAAGCAGGTTTACTCCCAGAAGAAAAACCCTGGAACCATCCCAGCTTTGTTGACGAATGTTTCCTTGAGTTCAACATTGTCGTTTTGCAAACAAATGACAATATATTACAACTTTTCTCATTCATTATTAGAATTCGGGTAAACATTTTACCGTGTTAGAAGGAAAGACTATTTTGCTCATTGTACTGTTTCAGAGGCTATCTATAACCTTGCTACTTTTGACGAATTTTGCGTTGCTTGCAACATGACCTCACTGCCCCTGTTAACTAACATCTTGCATACTGCTCATCTGCCACGCTAACAATAATGCAGATATTTATTGTCCTTTATAATAGCCCTCTACAATAGTAATTCTGGAATAAAATGATTGCATAACCTGTTCATGACTGTTTTTTGATTTAATGATTCGGGTGTAAATATAGTCTTTGTCCAATAAGTCTTGACTTAATTTCATGTAAATGAAAATATAGTAATGGTCATGTGATTGATTATAGGAAGTAATCATTTGTTCAGAGGTTAAATTACGATTCAGTTTGATTTCAGTTTTAGCCTCCTGACTAAACCAGCGATGACTGGGAATTTTCCTCTAATTATGTTATGAAATAGTATCAAAATCATCAATTAATGAAACCTTACTTTAACTATGTCTTCAATTCGACGTCTACTCTAAGGCGGCCACGTGGTCACCAGGAGGTCCAACTCCGCAGAACAATTCAGAGGATTGTCGACCATAAGCAAGTCGTTATCGCCATCTATTGGCCACCTAAGAACTTCAGCGACAGTGGACAACTGTTTTCGAAGATGGGTGAGAAAACTAGTTAGATTATTCTTAAATCCCATCTTTTTCCCAAAATTTGAATTGATGAGTATACTGGGATATCTAAATTCAACGTCAATTGGAAATTAGTATTTCAAGGAAAGGAAAAATTACTCACAAATCGAGGTAAGGGAATACGATAAAAATAGACTTGCCTACAGTCCTCCCCCATAGTGAAAATGCCACCGCCCGTCATAGACGATATGAGGATCCAGGTATACCAACAAATGAAACATCGTATTTTGGACAAGAATACTGCATCTCTGAGCAAAATGGCATCGAATCAAAAGTGATAAATTCGGATGTCTGAAATTACTGGAGACAAAGTGCAATAGCAAACTATCTTTAATTCATCTGCTTTAAAAGCTAAATATAGTTTGCCAGATCCGAAAACCCAGGCATACGAACAATATGAAATGCGATATCGTATTTTGGACAAGAACACTGCAGTGCTGAGAATGAAATAATCGAATCAAAAGTGAATTACTTTAAATTGGGTTTCTAAACTTACTGCAGTTACGTGAAATAGAAAACTACCTTTAATTCACCTGCCTTGAAAGTTGAATATAGATTGGCAATTCGATAACCCTTCTCTCACTGCTCGTGGGCATAAGGTCTCTGACCATATTCTTGCAGGGAACAAATATATACTTTTTACATTTTTTAGGGATAATCTTCGAAAATAAACATTCTCAATATAATTCAAGAATAACGAACCAAAGAAAAATGTTTAAAATAAACTGATCAAATACTAATACTTCCCCAACTCGACTGTAGGAATCGATGAAAAAAGGAATCATCATTTTACGATACCATAATTTTTAAGAAGTATTGGGCAATGCTTAAAGAAGGAAGGTCTATTGTGGTAATATGAATAGGAGTTGTCAATGAACCGGTGATGTATAGTACATAATGACTGAAACATTTCAGAACAATCCTTTTTTTTTTTTTCAAGAAAATTGTCTCAATACATACTACTACATATATATATATATATATATATATATATATATATATATATATATATATAATTATATATATATATACTCTTTCTAACTTGAAAATACCTATAACTTAGCATCAATTGAATTCTGAAAGAATTGACAGATAATATTGAAAGCAAAGTTTATTTTTATTCTTCATGATTATAGAGAAATGCCATTTAGTCATCTGACGTCATTTGAAGGATTGAAGCCAAATAGTTTTGATTGTGGCAACGTTATGCTATAAACCGGTTTAAGCAATTTAAACTACAATGTGTATATATATTATATATATATATATATATATATATATATATATATATATATACTATATATATATATATATATATATATATATATATATATATATTATATATATATATATATATATATATATGAGTGGTGGGCAGCGGTGGTCGAACGAAAAAGCCTTTGTAAGATTGGTATCAGCTATAAAATGCTGTTTTCAGAGTGTCTGGTTGTGGAAAATTGTTAAATTTCAGTTACTAAGTGAGAGGGAATGAGAAATATCCGTCCGTTGGCTGTGGTAATGGGACGGGAGAATTGAACTAGGCTCAGTATTTTGCCCAGGGCGAGATACCTTGAGGGTGTCGGTTGATCAGTGAAACTTCTTAGTGCGTGCTGCCAAGTGTCTTCTCCGCTCGAGGATCGGGTTGTCATTACACATGCAAGTGTGTGTATTTGCGTGTTACTGCGCATTCGGTTTGGCATTCGGGGGTTTCTCTCATCATTGAAGCCGTGAGTGTGATACATAATTTTTTTTTTACTTTGTGTATGAATCATTTTGTGAGTTATGGGATTGGTTTAGAATACCACATTTTTTTCCCATAGGAGTAGAAAGTGATAAGTTTTATCTTAACGCATGTTTAGAAGAGACACGTTCGTCTTTGTTTTAATACATGCGTGTGTATATGAATGGTTTTCATACATGCAACACTCGTTTTGCCTAGAGATAGAGCGCCCACTTGTTCTTACACGGTCAGCGCAATTTCTGCTGAGCGAAACGGAGGGGCATTGCAAGGGGAGGGTAGTAGTGGTCTGCCTCGTGGGGATACTTATACACTATTCAGGGGGGTGTTCTATCGCTCAGAGGAGGGTGAAGCTCTTTTTTTTTTAGTGGAGGGTGAATTTCTTCCTTTTTTTTTTTCTGTCAGGGCAATGGGGACGAGTTTGGCCTTGGATAAGGAAATTTCAATGCCAAGGAATCAGCTGATAATGATTGGTTGATGATGTGAGATGCCCGTGGGGTTTTTTTTCTAAAAAAGATTTTTTCTTTCTCTTGAGTGGAGAGAAAAAGGAAATGAAATTCGTATGGATGTGTATAAGTTTTCCTTATGCTTTGGAGAATGCCTTTACTCAATATTGGAGGGCACAATTATAATTGGGGATTCGGAGATTGTTTTTTTAGTAGAGATTTGATTGGTGTTGTGGAGATTACTTTTAAACAGTGCTGAGTGGTGATGACTGGTGTTGTCAATTGGTGATGCCCGGTGTTGCTGGTTGGTGATGATTGATGATGATACCCGGGAGTGGTAATGGGGTTGTATATGCCTAGTGGTGAGTGGTGTTGATTTTGGGTGTGGCAATGGTGGTGTATACTGGGGAAATGGTGTTGATTTGTGTTGGTTGGTATCATGGGGTGTGGCAATATTGATGAATACTGGGGAATGGCAATATTAATGCCCTTACTTGAGATATTTTACGAGAGGTACTTTAGTAGAATTATCATTACTTGAGATATTTTGGGGGGATTCTGTTGGAGTCATGGTGTTAATAATTTTTGGGAGATGTGCCAATGACTTATGGGTGATGATACCAATTTTTGGTGGATTTTGGTGAATCTGATGATAGCAATTTTGGTGATACTAGCGAGTACTGTTATTTACTAATATCTGATGATAATTCTGATATCTGGTGATACTTCTGATACTGATAGTTCTGATATTGGTGTGATTTTTTTTATACTAACATGGGTGTTGTAATGATATCAAGGGTGGTGATGTTTTTTTTTTTGTGGATATGGGAGGAACTAATGACACTTTTTTTCTTCTTCTTCTTCTTTTTTTATGAGTTCAGCAGAAAATTGCTTGACATCTTCGTGAGTCACGGGAATAGTTAACAGTGCCATTGATTTTTCTTTTTTTCCTTTTTTGGATGTTAGCCATCGCTGACGTAAGTTTTCTTTTTTTATCATGGGCGAGTGAATTTATTTTTCTCTCCAGTTTGGGTGAATTTTTTAATAGCTCAGTTCGTGGCTTGGAATCATGGTTCGGGAATGTGTTTATGATTTCAGCTGTTTGATGCTGCAGAGAGATTTATGGGAGAATTTTTGCATTTTTTGAATGCATACAAAATGGCACTACATTTTTTCCAAAAGTAGTGGGTTTCTTGCACAATTCCTTTGTTGTATTTGTGACAACTTTGCCAGAGATAGGAAACTTGGCTAAGTTTCTTTTGGTCTATGCCGTATTGCATATGGAGAAGTCATTGCTTAGACACTTTAAATTTGGAGTTCTGTGATAATGAGTTATGTGGCACATTGGTGATTTTTTCTAGAATTTCCTAGTCAATTTTATTTGCCGAGTTTTTGCCTTTCTCAGCAGTTATGCTAAACAGGGAGTTTATGGTTTTTGACATTAACATTGAGTTATTTTCCTGGAGAATTAGAGATATAATATTTTGGAGATATAATAGTTTAGGCCTATGGTGGTGAGAGCTATGTTTAGTTCAATTATTTTTGCAGCCATTTTTTGTTGTAAATGGAGGAATCTTTTTGAGGAGAAATGGGGCAATATTTTTGAGTGTGTCAGCTAGATGCTTTGAGTGCATTTTTTGGAGATGTAGTTTCATTTTTGATTATCCTGCTTGGAGATATAATATTTTTTGGAGACTTGTTTTTATTCCACGTGGAGTTATTGGTGAAATAGAGGTAAGTATTTTTTTATTTGCCAAAACAGAGGTGAATATTTTTTTATTCCTGGAGTGGTGGTTTTATTAACATGTGGTTATTGGTGAGATAGAGGGTTATTGATTAAATGGAGGAAATATTTTTATCACCGGAGTAGTTTTATTATTAATATGGTGATATATATATATATGCGGGTGGCACTAATCTTTGGGGGGTGACCTTTTTTTGTGGTTATGATGTTTTTTTTCTGGAGTTTTATGAGCCAAGAAAAGGGTTCTGTGGTTCTTTTTGATTCGTGACTAATTGGAGGCGAGTGGCATTAAGGCGTTGCAGTCTTACGAGTCCCTATGAAGATGTTGCATTTTTTATATTCACCAGTGAGTTACTTTGGTGGCATATAATTGCCGAATTGTGAGTTTACCGTAGTTTTTATCCCGGATAGGTAATAATTTTTTTATATAATTGGGCAGTATCATGTGAGAGTTATGTCTTTGAGACAATTTTTGAGCACCTTAGTCATATCCTGGAGATAATTTTGTGAAATGTGCTTGCGTAGTGTCAGTATAGAACCTTTTTTTTGAGAATCATGAGTTTCTGACTATGCTGCAGTTCGAGCACCTGATGACTCATTTCCTCTAGTGGTGATTGCTCAGAGATTTTGCAATATCTGGAGATTTTGACAATCGCATTTCATGAAAATGCACGTGTAAGGGGTTGCTTTCTGGCCGTGTCCGATAGATGGAAAAGTTGCAATGGCAAAATTCCGTAACTATACATATGGCATTTATGGGGAAAACGCGGCGTTATGTATATCGTGCATATATTATGTGTTTTGTGATGGGGAAAGTTCACTTATTGTTGTTATCTTTTTTTATTTTTATTTTTTTTTCCTTTTCCTACGAGAGGCGTAATCGGGAGTTGAACTTTGAATAGCATTTATTTTTGGACGGGAGATGTACTTTGTTGGGATTTGTGAATTGTATAATGGGCGTTTGATATTACGTCTCATGGAAATTAATTATATGAGCAGTGAGGGGTTTTTTCTGTTAGACATTGGAGAGTTTTTACTGATTTTGTAGGTTGTTGAAATATCAGAGCTTATGAGAACATTTTTCAGTGATGATTTTGGGGCTGGGCTTGTTACGTGTTATTTATGGGCTCATTACTTTTTTCTTTTTTTTACTTGTGAGAATTTGTGAGTTTTAGATGTGAGTACAGAAGTCCGTGGAGTTACTGTGAGTTCTGAGGTGTGTGCTAATGAGTGAATTTGGAGAATTAAGTTAGAGAACTTAATATTTTTTTTCTTTACGGGGTTGTGATAATGACTTATGATTTAGTGGTCATATTAATTGGAGTTAATTGGGAGACGTTCAGTTATTTTTGGGGGGAATTTTTGAGGTCATTATTTGATAGAAGTATGTCTTTGGTTAATTCTTTTTTGATTGACCGATGACTTGACTGACATACTTAAACACACCATAATCGTCGTTCCCCGACACTAGCAAGACGCCTTCCAGCCGTTGCAGAGATGTTGCTGTTGTATGCCCACTTAAAGAGAGTTTCTACAAGTCTACAGAGTTCTACAGCGCTTTTGGGTCTACAAAAGCCATTAGATGTCTTCTGCTGGGAGACGTTTCGCTGTCCTACAGTGTGTTTCTACGAGTCTGTGCAGGCAGTTGCAGACAAAGATGGAGGATAAGTTTCTATACCCAATTGTTATTATGGCCCTAGTGTGGGTTTTTGGAGATGAAGCATGATAGACATTACTTTATACTGCCAGAGACGTGCAGTTATTGCTATATATTGTGTTTTGAGCCAGCCAATGTGTTTATTTTATATATATGACCTGTTTTATGTGAGCTATGGCTAGGCAGGGGCTAGCCAGGATGGTGGCCGAGCTATCTGTAAAAAGGGGGAATGTACACATTCATCATTTTTAACTTCCATGGAGACAGAGTCCAAGTGACAAGATATCTCAGCTTAAGAATGCTGATGTATCTTTTTGGGTGGCGTGACATTAAGATGCTTACTAAGCAGGTCAACGGTCGTCCTGTGGGTATGTGAGTTCGAGAGGTGCCTTTGAAAACTGGATGCAACCAGTTACCTAGGGCGTTGACGAAGGGCGTGAGTTTGTCTGTACGTGTGCGCCTCTTCCGTTCATAATGGCATGTTTAGCCAAAACTATAGAGAGACTTATGGAGAGGTCTGTGCGAGAAAGGCAGAGCCACGATGGCGTGTGAGATATTCTGGGCTGCAATGGGTAAGAGTTACTGTGCTTTAGCCAAAGTTGTGGCTTGTCTATTTTTTGACATTTTGTAAAGATGTTCTATTTCATTTAATCTTTTGACTTTGTTTTTACAATTGTCTATGCTCATTAGTGTGTCCCTCCTGCCTTTTAAACAGGCGGTTCTAGTGAGGGGGATTGTGTCCTGTGTGGAGGGAACTATAATATTTTGGAGAGGAGATAATTGGTGTTTGACTATTACTGATTAAGACTATTATTTACCGGGGGTTATCTAAGTTACTTGAACTGTGAGCTATCATTCCATTAATTATCCTGTAAGAATCTGAATTATTTAATAAATACTTTGCTTTGAATAAACGTATATTTTTGTAGTTCCGACTCTGATTTGATACCTAATGAAATAGAAGAGTTGGGCATCAGGAGAGAGAGAGAAAGCTGTTGCCAGAGTCGGGTGAGAGAGAGAGAGAGAGGCTATTGTCAGACGAGAGAGAGAGAGGGGTTATTGTCAGGGTCTCGAGAGAGATGAGATAGAGAGAGAGAGAGAGAGAGAGGGGGGGGGGAAAGGGACAAGGTGTTACCAGTAAGCCTACCGCTATGGCTAAACGCTTACCAAATATGAAAATACGAGAAACTATCTCGTAAGATA
>NC_087200.1:9480272-9482781 GCF_015104395.2 Macrobrachium nipponense | reverse complement strand
AAAATATATCATTTGGGAGGTAAAGTGAATTTAGATATTAAAGGACATTTGTAGCTTGAATTGATATATAAATGGATCACGGTTCGATGTGATAATTATTCATAACAAAAGGCTACGTTCTGTCAAACGCTCGAATTGGCCAACATGGTAGACGGGGTTTCATATCGATTCAATTACGAAAGCATCCAGATCGAGGGTGTGATTTGTAAGGTCAGAATCGATATGAACTTATAGCGTCTCTGTTGCTGATTGATAGCGTCACTGACTGTTCCTGATTTCGTCCCCGCCACCTGGACGGTGGTTCGATCCATGGGGGGACGAAATTTGTTATCAACTTAAAAAAAAAAAAAAAAAAACAAAAAATTCCCCTTCGGTACATATATGAAAATATATCATTTTGGGAGGTAAAGTGAATTTAGATATTAAAGGACATTTGTAGCTTAATTGATATATATGTATATATATATATATATATATATATATATATATATATATATATATATATAAATATATATAGCGTACATATTAAAACCAGCCCCTAAGTACAATAAAATCAGTCAAATATGAATAATACCCTCAAATCCCTCCCCACCAACATTCCCCTTTCTCTTAGAGCTATAAAATGGGATACTGGATATACAAACACATACGTATACACGCAAATGCATTGTATATAACACATTTACTTACCTTTGTAATATGTTATACATTAAAAGGTCCTTTGAATATTTTACCGTTCACTTCGTTATACGGAACTGAACGACACAAAAAATGGATTTTGATAATCTAAATAATAATAATGATTTTAACATAACTAAGGCAAGACAGTTATATTTTGGTCATTGACAAACAATTTACAAGTAAATTCCATATAATCCTTTCATTTAAAACGAAGCTAAACTTATTCCAGTAGAAATGGTGTGAAATTCCTGGAAGCATGGAAGTACACGATTCTACTGTATATTCAGCCTAAATGTAGGGTTATGCGGATCGAGCTGTCGTCACTTATTGTTTTAATAAATTCTGCAACAAACAGCAGAAAGGGTTTCATCCACAGCGAGCATATTCACTTTTAGACATAACACAAGTTGTTTACAAAATGCGGTGATCTTATAAGCCTATAATCGCTCTCCATAATCGGCCAACTGGGTACGCTAATCCTCTCTGCCGTTCTGCTAGGTCAAGTAGGGAACAAGCAATAAGTAATTGGAATTTACTTTCGCTGTGTTTATGTATACTCCCTGAAATAACGAAAAAGAATAATCGTTCACATGACAATATACTTCACTGATACTTTCAGTACAGGTGGCTTTATTCCATACGTACTTCTAAGGTATCCTCCACAAAAATATATTTTTTCTATTTTATTGATATTTGTTTTGGAACCAAGCAAGGATTCATCTTTCATTTACAGTAATTATCATCTACGTATATCATTGCAATATTAATTGCTCACTTCATGAATATATTTATCCAGGATATAATCCTATTATCTTATTCAATTCTTTGTATTCATTTGTTTTACATATCAGAGCACAAAAAAATGATTACAAAACGTTTGCTTAATTTGCTATAATGAATTTTCACAGAAAACTGAACTTTTATGCCATAAAAATAATTATGAGTTTTTTCTGGGACGTTTTCATCTGTGACTTTATTCCCTGGATTCGTTATTGTGAACTGAACTGAACTACACGAAAATTGCTTGACTTCCTGCTCCCCATCTTTGTTTATTGCCGGATCTGTGATAAATAGCAATTTGTCTTTTCTAACTTGCTATGGTAGTAACATCGTTTATTACTGAAGGAGTTTAAACCGTTGAATGCTGACACTGGCCAAGACAACCCCCCCCCCCCCCCCCCCAAAGATAAAAAAATAAAATGTTCCCATTCAAACTCTTGTAAGAGACTTCGGTTATCAGGAAAATGTTCCAAGATATTTATTGTGCTACTTACTCAGGTGCCTATATTTATCATGCTCATTCAGTGGCTGTGTTTTTCATGCTCGTTCATGGGGCCAGGGTTTAATATATATATATAATATATATATATATATATATATATATATATATATATATATAATGTAAATAGTATATATATTTATATATATACAATATACATATATATGTATATACATGGATTATGTGTATATGAATATATATACTATTGTTACATTATATATATATATATATATATTATATTATATATATATATATAATGTAAATAGTATATATATTCATATACACATAATCCATATATATACATATATATGTATCTGTATGAAACATTTACGTATTCACATATATACATGTAGTATATATATGTGTATATGATGTTGTGTGAAGGACCAGTGAAGTCTGTCTGTTTCGATCGTAAGTACAGGGTAAGGTGATTAAAAAAATCGATTTTATTCCCCAGGATTCTGCTGCTTAGAAAGAACTTCGTACACAATGTTATTTTCCATTTATTTGTACGAGAAACACTCGCTTTCGCACATTCTTTCAGTCGGT
>NC_087200.1:9387772-9475272 GCF_015104395.2 Macrobrachium nipponense | reverse complement strand
TGAAGAAGGAGGAACACCTGGACGAGATGATCCATGACATCCAGTTGATGGGACTCCAGCGAGGACGTCTGGACACCGAGAAGATGATGCTGGAAGACGTTCTGGAAAAGAGTAAGATCAAGGAATGTGAAATGGAACGTCTCTTGAACGAAGCAAAGGAACAGATCGAGTTTCTACAAAATCAAATTGTAGACAAAGATCTTCTGATAGAACGGAATGCGCTGGAAAGAAAAGAAATGGATAGTCGACTGGAAGAAGAGGAGAAATCTAGAGGCAGAGACATCCAGATTCTGGAAAAAGAGAGGAATCTTTTCCAGGAGAAGATGGAAAGCGCTCTAAAGGAAGGAACAGAACTGGCCTCGCGATTAAAGGAAGCTGAAGCCACCAATCGAGTGTTGGCTTCGGCAAACGAAGGCTTCAACACGTTAAATGCCCAAATGCGAGACACTCTGGAAAAGAAAGAGAATGAGGTCGACCAGCTGAAAAATTTGAAGGAAGCCTCTGCACAAGAAATAGCCTGCCTGCAAAAGAGGAATGGAGATCTCGAGAAGGAAATCGAAAAGAATCAGGAAGAAAAGGAGAAGAACAGAGTTTTGAACGACGAAGTTCAGCAATTGAGAAACTGGGTTGCTGAACTAGGAGGTCAAAACGCTAAAATGGAGGAGGAACTGGCCAGAAAAGAAATAGAAATAAATTCACTGAAGGATTCTTTACAAAACGGAGAAGCAGATAATAGAATTTTGAAAGAAGAAGTTCAGCAGATGAGAACTTGGGTAGCTGAACTAGGTGGCCAAAATGCTAAAATGGAGGAGGAGTTGGCAAGTAACGAACAGGAAATCAAGTTGCTAAAGAATTCCCTAGAAAATAGAGAAGAAGAGAACAGAATTTTGAAAGAAGAGGTTCAGCAAATGAGAACTTGGGTAGCTGAACTGGGCGGTCAGAATGCTAAGCTGGAGGAGGAACTGGTCAGTAAAGAAATAGAAATAAATTCACTGAAGGATTCTTTACAAAATGTAGAAGCAGAGAATATAATTTTGAAAGAGGAAGTTCAGCAAATGAGTAACTGGGTAGCTGAACTAGGCGGACAGAATGCCAAGATGGAGGAGGAACTGGCCAGTAACGAACAGGAAATCCAGTCACTAAAGAATTCCTTAGAAAATGGAGAAGGAGAGAACCGAATTTTGAAAGAAGAAGTTCAGCAAATGAGAAACTGGGTAGCTGAACTAGGCGGACAGAATGCCAAGATGGAAGAAGAATTGGCCAGTAACCAACAGGAAATCAAGTTGCTAAAGAATTCCCTAGAAAATGGAGAAGGAGAGAAACAAATTTTGAAAGGAGAGGTTCAGCAGATGAGAAACTGGGTAGCTGAACTGGGTGGTCAAAACACTAAGCTGGAGGAAGAATTGGCCGATAAAGAACTGAAGATAAAATCACTGAAGAAATCCCTAGAAGATGGAGAAGGAGAGACAAGAATATTGAAAAAAGAAGTTCAGCAAATGAGAACTTGGGTAGCTGAACTAGGTGGCCAGAATGCCAAGATGGAGGAGAAATTGGCCAGTAACGACCAGGAAATAAATTCACTAGAGGATTCTTTAGAGAATGAAAAGAAGAGGAACAGAAGTTTGATTGAAGAAGTTCAGCAGATGAAAAATTTTGAAGCTGAACTAGGAGGCAAAAAGGCCAAGTTGGAAGAAGAGTTACTTCATAAAGAAAGGAAAATAAGGTTCACTAAGAACTTCTTTAGAAACAATGGAGAAGAGACCAACAGAATTCTGAGAGCAGAGGCTCAGCTGGTAAGAAATTGGGCAACTGAAGTTGAAAGTGAAAAGGCTGAAATAAAGATAGAGTTAGTTGAGAGGGACCAGGAAATAACTCTTTTGAAAAACTGTTTAGAAAATGAAGTAGAGAATAACAGAATTTTGAAAGAGGAATTTGAGCAGATGAAGGCGTGGCTGGCTGAATTGGAAGGTATAAATTTAGATATTAAAAGTGAAGTGAACCAAAAGGATAAAATGATAAAGTCCATGGAGAATGCTCTAGAGAATGAAAAGGAGAGAAATAAAGAGTTAAAGAAAAAGTTGCTGAAGCAAGTTGAAAGACTTGATCAAATCATAGCATTCACCGGAACCATGGACAAATAATTCAGCCAAGGATGACAAAAAAGGGTCACTCACAACCTTCCGCCAAACTTGGAGACTGTGAAACTGTCAAGTGATGCAAGATGGAAGGAATGAACATGAAAGGTGATGGATGCTGCTGCATCATGTTCCAGAGGAGCTGCGATCTTCTTGGCCCATTCGATGGGCTTGACTGCAGGATGGGTGTTCATTGCTGCTCCCCCCAGCAGCAACCAGCAATGGGAGGTCCCCCCACCTCCCACACACCCATCCTACAATCAACCTCATCGACTGGGCCAAGAAGATCGCAATGCCTCTGGAACATGGTGCAGCATCATTCAAAATCTTTCACATGGGCTCTTCATCAGGCATCCTTGACGATTCTCTCATCTCCCTGATGGAAGCAGGATGAATAACTCTCAGGATGAGAGCCAACAGCTCTTTAGAGGAAGGAGGACCAGCTCTCAGGATGAGAGCCAACAGATCTTTGGAGGAAGGAGGACCAGCTCTCAGGATGAGAGCCAACTGCTCTTTGGAGGAAGGAGGACATGCTCTAAGTTTGAGAGCCAACAGCTGTTTGGAGGAAGGAGGACCAGCTCTCCCGATGAGAGCCAACAGCTGTTCAGAGACTGTGAAACTGTCAAGTGATGCAAGATGGAAGGAATGAACATGAAAGGTGATGGATGCTGCTGCGTCGTGTTCCAGAGGAGCTGCGATCTTCTTGGCCCATTCGATGGGCTTGACTGCAGGATGGGTGTTCAATGCTGCTCCCCCCAGCAGCAACCAGCAATGGGAGGTCCCCCCACCTCCCACACACCCATCCTACAATCAACCTCATCGACTGGGCCAAGAAGATCGCAATGCCTCTGGAACATGGTGTAGCATCATTTAAAATCTTTCACATGGGCTCTTCATCAGGCACCCTTGATGATTCTCTCGTCTCCCTGATGGAAGCAGGATGAATAACTCTCAGGATGAGAGCCAACAGCTCTTTGGAGGAAAGAAGACCAGCTCTCAGGATGAGAGCCAACAGCTCTTTGGAGGAAGGAGGACCAGCTCTCAGTTTGAGAGCCAAAAGTTGTTTGGAGGCTGGAGGACCAGCTCAAACGATGAGAGCCAACAGCTGTTCGGAGGGGCACAGGAGCCGCCCCCCCCCCCTCTCCTGCTGCATGATACCCTCTGGAATGGGTATCAAACCATATAACATATCTGAGTGGGAAGCAACCTCTGGCGTGGCGTAAAACCCCGTAAGTTAATGCCTTCTACTCCATATGTGAATTGGGTTATGCACTGCAAGTTCCATCTTTTATATATAGAGCAGTGGCAACCTCTGGCGCGGCGTAAAAACCCGTAAGTTAATGCCATTGTATATATGCAGAATATGGGTCATGCATTGCATAATGGATTGAATACTTTCATATACTATTGTGGCAACCTCTGGCGCGGCGTAAAAACCCGTAAGTTAATGCCTCATGTCGTATTTGAAAAAGATTTGATCCCAGTGTGGCAAGGGGGAAGACTCCATCTTTCTGGGCTGGAGGACAAGCTCTAAGGATGAGAGCCAACAGCTGATCAGAGGATGGAGGACCAGCTCTCAGGATGAGAGCCAACAGCTGTTCGGAGGAAGGAGGACCAGCTCTCACAATGAGAGCCAACAGCTGTTCGGAGGGGCACAGGAGCCCACCAACCCTCTCCTGCTGCTTGGTACCCTCTGGAATGGGTATCAAACCATATCACATATCTGAGTGGGAAGCAACCTCTGGCGCGGCGTAAAACCCCGTAAGTTAATGCCTTCTACTCCATATGTGAATTGGGTTATGCACTGCAAGTTTCATCTTTTGTATATACTGCAGTGGCAACCTCTGGCGCGACGTAAAAATCCGTAAGTTAATGCCATTGTATATATGCAAAATATGGGTCATGCATTGCATAATGGATTGAATACTTTCATATACTATGTGGCAACCTCTGGCGCGGCGTAAAAACCCGTAAGTTAATGCCTCATGTAGTATGTGCAAAATATTCGATCCCAGTGTGGCAGGGCGAACATTCCATTCCATCTCTCTTGGCTAGTTGGTGGAGCTGAGGATGGGGAATGGCCCATCCCTGGCTAATATAAACCCCCATACCAATGACGCTCACTGGCGAGGATGCCCCAGGGGTGAGATCACTCAAGATCGGGAAAGGCCAATAATCATATGTATACACACACACACACACACACACACACACACATATATAATTATATATTATAATATATCTATATCTATATATAAATTAATAAATTCCAATATCATATAAAATCATAAGGATAATTATATATAAGGGATATATTAAATAAATATAATATAAATCTATTATATCTAATTATAATATATATTTATATATTTATATAGCTATAGATAATATAATACATATGATATATATTAATTATAATATAACTATATTATATATAATTATTAATATTATTTAATATTATATATATACATATAATTATATACATCTATATTATATATATAATAGATATAGATCTATAGATATAGATATATATATTATATATATATATATCTATATATAATAGTACATATGAATATAATATATATCTAATTATATATATTATATATATATCATAATTATACATATGAATATGTATATATATATAATAAAGATTATGTATACATTATGTATATATATTATAATAATATATATATTATATGTGATATAAATATCTATATATATATCTGTTATATTTATTTTTAATATAGTATTAGTACATTATATAATATACATAATATATATGATAAATATATTATAGATAATTATATGAAACTAATGTATAATTATATAGATTATATATATATAGATTAATATAATAAATATGTATATATATATATATAAACTATATATGTATGTCTATTATTATCTAATTATATATATAATATATATATATAATTATATATATATGTATTATATATGCATGTATATATATTTATTATATATATATATATATATATATATCAATATAATATTTATATATATACATATATATATAATATATATATATATATATATATAATATATATATAATATATATATATCATTATATAGCATATATATATATATATATATATATATATATAATATATATATATATATATATTATATATACAAATATCATATAGTATATACATATGATATATATATATATATATATATATATATAACAAATATATATAGATATATAATACATATATATATATATATATATATATATATATATATATATATATATATATATATACATATATATATATATATACATATATATATATGTATACATATATATATATATATATATATATATATATATATAGTATATATATAATACAATAATATTATTCATCTTATTCCCTATCCCCTTTTAGGTGGAGTTAACATGTTAATATCTCCTCCTGAAGGCAGAGCTCCATTATCGAATGAAGCTGAGTAAGTTTGGTGCGAGGTCACAGGTCAAAGATTTTATGACGGTCTTAAGATTTTAATTGCGACGGTGTTATGGTTCAACTTCCTGTGACTAAGGTTTTGTTGATCAAATTCTGGCTCACACACCAAACTCAATTCTTTCTCTCTCTCTCTCTCTCTTTATCTGTCTCTTTTTCTTTATTTTCACTGTACATACTCTGATTATTTTCTCTCCTTTTCTTTCTCATTATTTTCGCTGTACTTTAATTATTCTCTCTCTCTCTGTTTTTACGCTACCTTATGTACTATTATTTCTTATAGCTATCATTACAATAGTATATATATGTATATATATATAAAGAGAGAGAGAGAGAGAGAGAGAGAGAGAGAGAGAGAGAGAGAGTCTCCAGTCGGCGAAGATAACAATACTTCAGGGGGTACCATAATACATCAGTAGGAGGCCACAGTTTATTAAAAACGTTTCGTACGCAAATCTCGGTGCATCATTAGTCTGAACAATAAAAGTAAATACATTATAAGAGGGAATTCACAAAACTACGAGGCAATTAGAAATTAATGGTTTAAAAAGAAAAGCAGAAGTTAAAATTTTTCAAAACACTGTAAGAAAAGAGAGAGAACCAAGACACCAACCATCCAAGGCTAAAGACGAAGAAAGAATTGCAAAAACTGACGTCCCAAACAAAAAGTCAGTTTTACCAAATACAGAGGTGAAGCCGTGGTGTTATTGTTCAAAGAGGGGAACTAGGCTTTTAATAAGTAATGACTCCAGAGTCCTTTGTATATCCAATAATAGAGAAGTGCTGTTTCAAGACCTCTATTTTGCATATCGCAAAATGATTTTTAATGTTAAGAAACAATGGTTAAGTCTCTGGCCTGTACGAAAACTGAAACCCATGTGGCTGCAATATCTCACTTGCAATAGCCTACGAGTAGATCCGATGTAGGAGCCAGGACATCCAAGGCATGTAAATTTATATACAACAATAGATCTCAAGAAGGACTCAAGCGATCTTTACAGCTGAAAAATGAACCTATCCTGCATGGATTATTAGAAATAAGTTTTAACTGAAGACAAGGAATTTCTTGTTCAATGATAGTCCTTCCTATCTTAAGCATTTCCCAGTCATTTCTAGGTAATTTGGTATCGTAAAATGACGACTCTTTTGCGCATCGATTTCTACAGTTCAGTTGTGGAAACATATGCATTCGATCTGTTTATGTTGAATGTTTATAATATATCTTGAAACATATTGATATAGTTTGTTATTTTATAATAATAAGGATTATGTTTATTTCTGAAGAATATCCTGAATAATAAAATGGTTAAAGTATGTATTCTCTCCTGCATGCATTTGGTCAGGGTAAAACATACCAGGAACTTCATGTCAACGAACGGTAACAGAAAGTCTGTCGGAACTGCCAATCTATTGTATAGCTTTTAGAGCAGATGAATTAAAGACTGTTATTTCACGTAGTTTGTAGCAAGTTCAGAAACATGAATTTGAATAAATAACTTTTGAATCGATTATTTTATGCTCGGAACTGCAGTATTCCTGTCCAAAATGTGGTGTTGCATTTCACTATGTTGGTACGCCTTGACTGTAGAAACTGCCAACCTATATTCAGCTTTTAAAGCAGATGAATTAAAGGTAGTTTGCTATTTTAAGTAGTCTGTAGTAAATTCAGAAACATGGAATTTAATTAAATAGCTTTTTATTCCTTTATTTTATGCCCAGAACTGCATTATTTCGGTATAAAATACGGTGCTAAATATTGTTATATTGGAATGTCTGGATCTTCATGTCGTCTATGAAGTGCCACGTCAATTTCGCCAAATTTGGTGTCAATTTTAATGTTTATGAATTTTCTATCCCAACTGGTTCGGTATTCAGTTATCTCAACACAAATATGACCTTATATAGTGAAGAAGAGTTTGTCATAATAATAATCTAGCTAGCTTTCACGCCCATCTTTGAAGATGCACTGTTCATTTGCTCTGATTTTCTTAAGAGGCCAATAGATGGCGTTCGCGACTTGCTTATAGTCTCAAAAATCTTCTAATTTGTTCTGTGGAGAAAGAAAGGAACATATGGTGACCAAGTGGCCGCCATACAGAATACGAAGAATTGAAGACATTATTGATTGAAGTACGATTTTATTAACTGATCATTTTGATGCTATTTCATAACACAATTAGTGGAATATTCCCGGTTGTCGCTGCTTTATTTAGGAAGAGCAAACTGAATCAAACTGAAGCGTCATTCAACCTTTGAACACATGATAACTTTCTATAATCACATGACCATTACAGTTTCGTTTCATTTATATGAAACTAAGTCAAGACTTATCAGACAAAATATTTAGACCATAATCATTGAATTACAAAAGAGAGTCATGAACAGGTCATGGAATCATTTTGATTTCAGAAAGAATTTCACAGAAGGCTGTTATAAAAGACAATAGATATCGACACGAACTGCAGTGTTCCGGATGGAGGTCCAGTATGCAGTATGCCAATAGTAGGGGCAATACGGTAATGTTGCAAGAACCTTAAAACTCATCAAAGAAGCAATGTTCCATATAGCCTCAGGAACTGTACAGGGAGCGAAATAGTCATTAATTCCAAACGATAAAATGGTGTTTATTTCTAATAATGAATGCTGGCAAAGTTACAATATTTTACCATTTGTTTGCAATACAACAAAGTTGAAAACAAGGAAAAATCCCTCAACATGGCTGGAATAGTTCCTGGATATTTTTCTGGGAGCAAAACAGCTTTACTTTGAGACTGGATAGAATGAAGTCTATTGGGCCTTAAGTAGGTTGCATGCATGCATGCACAATTCGCTTTTATCAAAATAGATTTGCAATACTACAATATTGCAAGAAAACATAAATCTCTGAAAATATCAGATCTATAGCCTTATTATGTTTTTTTGAAAAGGAAACAAATTTTACTAGAAATTGCATAAGGTATTGTATTGGATTTTGGGAGTTCATACCCAACTTTGGAAGCTTCGAACTGATTAAAAGGAGTCTGGCTACTTGGATTCAAATGAGAAATGCGGATTCGACATCGCAATGCTTGCAAAGCATTGGGACTTTTTCTCCTGGTAATGAAAACTTTACTTCAAACGTGATAAAATGCAATATGCTGACCTTCTAATCACGAATACGCGACGGAAATTCCTATCTATTGCAATGGCCTTGCAATACGGCAATGTTGCAATCCAGAAAAAATTCGCAAGAGTGGCAAGGATGCAGACTAAGGTTTTTCGTCGAACAAACCAACTTTTCCTTCAGACAAGATCATTAATATGCAGACGAAATTGCAACATATCGCAATTTCCTTGCAATACGGCAATGCTGTAATCAGACCAAGATTCGTTAAAAGAAATTCGATAGCCTAAGGAATTGTTTGAAAGTCGAATTGAACTTGCTTTCGAAATGGATAAAACGCAGCTTATTGGCTCGCCAATGTCGAATATAAATTGCATTCCAAGTTGCAGAATATTGCCGATTTATAGCATAACGCTCCAACAGTCAAATCATTTGTGCCTTAATCCTCTATATAATAATAGTCGAATAAATGAACGGTATTTTTCGGTAATTTCAGGGAAGAAAAAGAAAGTATCCCACCAATAAATCAATGAACTCTCCCACAATGAAATTAATGTTGAGTTATAGTTATTTTCAAATTGAAAATGCTATATTTTTTCATTATTGTGTAATTTGGGTAAAACAAGATATATTATTCCAACACGTGTTCCTGTCATCATATGCTAACTTCAACTGCTATGTGATAATTCATGTTTTTATGACCAAAAGTCCTTCATTCATTCCTTCCTTCCTGCCTTCCTTATGCACTACCTAATACTTTTCAGATGTTAAGGTATCATAAAATTAAGATGAATTAGTCATCAATTTCAACGGATGAGTTTAGAAAGAATTTGTATTTATTCTGTTTATAGTAAATTTTATGATTGCATCCTAAACACCAGTAATATGTTTTGTTAATCTTGACCGATATTAAGTCTGTAAATAATGATAAGTCATTCCTTCTATTTCAAGTTTTTTCATAGGATTTTTCCCCCCCCCCCCCCCCCACCCCCCCCCCCCCCCCCCCCCCCCACCCGGCCCCCAACAACAACCCTCTAACAAAAGTCAGGTAAATTGGATGTATTTGTCTTCTTTATGTATTTCTTCAGGGTAAACATGGCGGCACTTTTACATCTAAGAACAGTAACAACAGAGTTTGTTGGAACTGGCAATCTATATTCCGCTTTTAAAGTTGATGAATTAAAGGTTGTTTAAAATATAAAGCAGTCTGCAGTACGTTCAGAAACCTGTATTTAAATAAAAAAAAACTTTTAATTCGGTTATTCCGTGCTCAGGACTGCAGTATTCTTGTCCAAAATAGAGTGTTAAATTTAATTTTGTAGGTATTCCAGGTTGTCGGAACTGCCAATCTATATTTAGATTTTAAAGGAAATGAATTTAACATATTTCTTAATTTCAAAAGGTCTGTAGTAAATTCAGAAACATTGAATAAATGTAATTGCTTTGTATTCCATTATTTTATGCTCAGAACTGAATCATAATATCTCTGAAATGCCACGTCATTTTTGCTAATTTTGGTGCCATTTTTCCTGTTTATGAATTTTTATTTCCTATTGGTTCGGTATTCAGTTATTTCAACACCAATATAATCTTATATAATAAGGAATAGCTCGTCATAATAATAATCTAGCTAGCTTTCACGCCCATCTTTAAAGATGCAGCTGTTCAATTGCTCTGATTTTTCTTAGGTGGCCAATAGATGGCGGTCGCGATTTGCTTATAGTTAAAATTGCTGTAAAATTTTCTGGTGGAGAAAGGACTGCATGGTGACCACGTAGCCACTTTAGGGTATACGGAGAATTGGAGAAGAAATTGAAATCCGATTTCATTCAATATTTCGATCCAATTCTCTGCGATAACGAATGGAAACGTCGTAGTTATGATTCGTTTAGACAGAAGACTGAAAATGAGTAAAGAAATGTCATATAATATAGCATTTATCACGAGATAATTTTCTGTGATCACATTATCATTGCAGTTTAGTTTCCTGTGTATGAAACTGAATCAATATAAATGAATAACTGCTATATGTATTTATACCCGTATCATTGCCTTGCAACAGAAGATCATGAAACTGACATGCAATCATTTGACTAAAGAATTCTCTTCTCAGGAGGCCATTATAAAGGACAACACATATCCGCACTCATTGCAATGTTGCAGATGGAGGCTGCCAGGAGGTGCAGGGAGATATATGATGATAGTGAGGGCAATAAGGTGCTGCAATCATTGCAAAATTATTATAAAGAAGCAAAACAATCTTCCTTCTAACTGGATACAATGATGTTTATTGGCTTCTTCAAATGATGAATGTTTTCGAATTGCAATATTTTGCAATTGCATAACTGCAGGACAATGTTGAAAGCAAGGGAAAATTCGCCAACATAACAAGGGTATAGCTCTAGGATATTCATTTCTTTTTAAAGGTGCAAACCTTAAACATTTTATCAATTGGGACTTAAATATCTTGCATGCATGCAAGATTCGCTTTTATTAACATAGGTTTCCAATACTACAATAATGCAAGAAAATATGGATTACTAAAAATAAATGCTTTAAAGCTTTATGGTTTTTTTTTTAAGTAAAGAAACATTTTACTCGAAATTGCTTAAAATGTCTATAGGATTTCAAAACCAACTTTTGAAGCTTCGACCTGAATAAAAAGGCAGTCCATCTACTGGGACTCTAATGACAAATATGGATGCGAAATCACAATATATTGCAATTTGCTTGTCTTACAGGAAGGTTACAAGCAAACTCGTAACATTCAAAATAGCAAACCAATTAGGGTGTTTTTGGGGAACGAACCAGCCTCTGCTTCAAACGAAAGAAAGGGAAAGCGATCAATCAGTCTGCTGTGCCGAAAATGCAGTCGAAATTGCAGTACATTGCTACTTTCTTGCATTATTGCAATGTTTTAACAAAGCACAAAGTTTTTACCCTCTGGATTTTTTTAGGGACCCAGAATCTCCTTCAAAGTTGATAAAATAAAGCCTAATGTCCTACTAACGTCTATTATACTGCATAGGAAGCTGCAATATATTGCAGCTTCCTTCTTTGCAACAAGAGTGTTTCAAGCGAGGCAGACTTCCCCAACATAGCAAGGCTATAGCTTTGGGATTTTTTCTCTTGACACACATTTCCTTCAAACTGGCTAAAATGCAATATGCTGACATTCTGATCACGAAAATACACTAGAAACTGCGATGATGTCCTTGCAATACGACGTTGTTGCAAGCCTGATGAAATTCTCCCGCATGGCAAAGATATATTTTCAGGATTTTATTTATTTATTTATTTAATTTAATTGAAGCCAAAACGACTTTTCCTTCAGACCGTTCAGAACACAACCCATTGGCTCTTTCATGATCCAGATACCTACGAATTGCAGTATACTGCAGTTTCCTGGCATTATGGCAACGCTGCAATCAACTAAGATTCGTCAGAACGCAAAGCCTAAGGATGTGTTGGTAAGCCAAATGATCGTGTTTTCGGAATGGGCCAAATGCAGCTTATTGGCCGCCAATGACAGATTTACATTACAGTTGCAGGATATTGATGATCCACTCCATTATGGTTTCATATCAAAGCACTTACACCTCTGAATAGTGTGAGATTCATGAGCGGAAATTCTCAGGAATTATGGAGAGTTAAAAGATAGTTTGCCGTCGATATTATCCATGGATTTTTTAGAAACCAATTTAGTGACTCTTTATTTTTGTGTAATTTGGCTAAAATAAAATATAATATTCCAACATGTGGTTCTGTCATCATAGACTATCTTCAACCGCCCCGTGACAATTCATGCTTTTATGACCACAAAAGTCCTTGCTACTTTATCCATTTTCTAATACTTTTGTGATGTTCTGATATAAAAAAGTCATGAATAATTATTCATCATTTTCAACAGATGAGTTGAGGAATAATCTGTATTTAATCTGTTTATGATGTATTTTAGGATTATATCTTCAACATCAATAATATGGTTTGTTAATCTTGCAAGATTTTGTGTATGTATTTATACGTCAGTCCTCCAACTGATAAGTTTATTTTTGTAGGATTCCCACCCCCTCCACCACCAACCCTCTACAAAATTAATGTAAACTGTATGCATTTTAAGCATGTATTTGTTCAGAGACCTTTACTTCTGGATGGACGGAACTGCTAATCTATATTTAGCTTTTAAAGTAGATGAATTAAAGGTAGATTGCTATTGCAAGTAGTCTGAAGTACGTTCGAAAGATGAATTTTAACTAAATAAAATTTTATAGCCGAAGGATTTGTTGGTGAGTCAAATTGATCTTCCTTACGAACTGGAAACAGCGCAGCTTACAGGCTTGACTGTGACGAATATATATATATATATATATATATATATATATATATATATATATATATATATATATATATATATATATATGTATGTATACACATTGTAGTTTAAATTACATAACTGATTTATAGCATAAGGTTGCCACAATCAAAACTATTTGGCTTTAATCCTCCAAATGACGTCAGATGACTGAATGGCATTTCTCTATAATCATGAAGAATAAAAATAAACTTTGCTTTCAATATTATCTGTCAACTCTTTCAGAATTCAATTGGTGCTAAGTTATAGGTATTTTCAAGTTAGTAATGTTTATATATATATTATATATATATATATATATATATATATATATATATGTGTGTGTATATATATATATATATATATATATATATATATGTATGTATGTATGTATGTATGTGTGTGTGTGTATTGAGATAATTTTCTTGAAAAAAAAGAAAAAAAAGGATTGTTCTGAAATGTTTCAGTCATTACATACGATACATAACCCGTTCATTGACAACTCCTATTCATATTACCACAAAAGACCTTCCTTCTTTAAGCATTGCCCAATACTTCTTGAAAATTATGTATCGTAAAATGATGATTCCTTTGCACATCGATTTCTACAATCGAGTTGGAGAAGCATCTGTGTTTGATCAGTTTATTTTAAACATTTTTCTTTGGTTCATTATTCTTGAATTATATTGAGAATGTTTATTTTCGAAGATTATCCCTAAAAAATGTAAAAAGTATATATTTGTTTCCTGCAAGTATTTGGTCAGAGACCTTATGCCCACGAGCAGTGAGAGAAGGGTTATCGGAATTGCCAATCTATATTCAACTTTCAAGGCAGATGAATTAAAGGTAGTTTGCTATTACACGTAACTGCAGTAAGTTTAGAAACCCAAATTAAAGTAATTCACTTTTGAATCGATTATTTCGTGCTCAGAACTGCAGTGTTCTTGTCCAAAATACGATGTTTCATTTCAGTTTGTTGGTATGCCTGGGTTTTCGGATCTGGCAAACTATATTTAGCTTTTAAAGCAGATGAATTAAAGATAGTTTGCTATTGCACTTTGTCTCCAGTAAGTCCAGACACCCGAATTTATCACTTTTGATTCGATGCTATTTTGCTCAGAGCTGCAGTATTCTTGTCCAAAATACGATGTTTCATTTCAGTTTATTGGTATGCCTGGATCCTCATATCGTCTATGACGGGCGGTGGCATTTTGACTATGGGGGAAGACTGTAGGCAAGATTATTTTTATCGTATTTGTGAGTAATTTGCCTTTCCATGAAATACTAATTTCCAATTGACGTTGAATTTAGAAATCCCAGTATACTCATCAATTCAAATTTTGGGAAAAAGATGGGATTTAAGAATAATGTAACTAGTTTCCTCACCCATCTTCGAAAACAGTTGTCCACTGTCGCCGAAGTTCTTAGGTGGCCAATAGATGGCGATAACGACTTGCTTATGGTCGATAATTCTCTGAATTGTTCTGCGGAGAAGGACCTCCTGTTGACCACGTGGCCGCCTTAGAGTAGACGTCGAATTGAAGACATAATTAAAGTAAGGTTTCATTAACATAATTAGAGGAAAACTCCCAATTATCGCTGGCTTAGTCAAGAGGCTGAAACTGAAATAAAACTGAATCGTAATTTAACCTCTGAACTTCCTATAATCACATGACCATTACTGTATTTTCATTTGCATGAAATTAAGTCAAGACTTATTGGACAAAGACTATATTTACACCCGAAACATTAAATAAAAAAACAGTCATCAACAGGTCATGCAATCATTTTATTCCAGAATTACTATTGTAGAGGGCTATTATAAAGGACAATAAATATCTGCATTAATTGTAGCGTTGCAGATGGAGATGCAGTATGCAAGATGTTAGTTAACAGGGGCAGTGAGGTCATGTTGCAAGGAATGCAAAATTCGTCAAAAGTAGCAAGGTTATAGATAGCCTCTGAAACAGTACAATGAGCAAAATAGTCTTTCCTTCTAACACGGTAAAATGTTTACCCGAATTCTAATAATGAATGGGAACAGTTGCAATATATTGTCATTTTGCAACTGGTCGTTAAAATGTATGCATGCATAATGTGCTTTTATTAAAATATGCTTGCAATGAAGCAATGTTGAAAGAAAAATTAGGATTATTGAAAATAAGAGGTCCAAAGTCTTACTTTGTTTATAAGGAATAAAAAAAGATGACTTGAAATTGAGTAAAGTTTAGACTATTGGATTTTGGGAGTTCAAAACCAACCTTTGAAGCTTCGAACTGAATAAAAGGCAGTCCAATGGGGATTCTGATGGTAAATGTGCATTCGAAATCACAATATGTTGCAACAATCTGTTGCATCACGGGAACGTTGCAAACAAACTCATAACATCCGAAAAAGCAAGACGATTTGGGTGGTTGGGGGATCGAACGAACCAGCTTTTGCTTCAAACTAGTGAAAGGAAAGCGATTGGTCTGTTAAGCCGAAAGTGTAGTCAGAATGACACTATATTGCAACTTTTCTTGCATTATTGCAATGTTGCACGCCCGGCAAAATTCATTAAAATATCAAGGCTGCTGTAGCCTTTGGCAAAATTTTAGTGGCCACAACGACTTTACCTCTAAACAGCATAAAGAATAGTGTCTTCTAATGACGAATGAGCATGGAAGTTTGCAATATATTTCAATATCATTGCAACAGGCAAAGTTGTAAGGTATAAATATGCAAATTAGCAACTTTATTATGAAATTGTCTGGAAACCCACCAACAATCCGTTTTGGATAAAATGCAGTCTAATGTTCTCCCGTGCATGGAAAGTTGCAATATATTGCACTTTTCTTGCAATAAGGAATGGTTTCCTGCTTTGCAAATAAAGAATAATTTTATAGGTTAAAAAACAAGGACTGAGGAGGAGAAATATAATCCCAAACCCTTCCCCTTAGGCTCGTTTTGTTTCAGTCAAATGTATAAGCGCCATCGAAGATGTCATTGTTATGGTGCAGTAGACGGTAGAGCGCTCTGATGACAAGACTTATACACGATACAGCTCCAGGAGTTGTAGTTTTGTGTAGTAATTGTTACTGTATCCAATGTGAGTTCTTTGGAGTGGCTATTTTCGAGTAGTATTGTCTAACTTTTAAAGTCTATTTTTTACTACCTCACCTCTGTCGGTTTTGTTTATTATTATTATTATTATTGATGCATCATCTATATTAGATTTATATAGATTTTTTTCTATCTTTCCAAAACTAGTTATTAGAAAGATATAGAACGCCCTATATAAATTGAATGCAGCCGATGCAGAAATAGCATTCAACACTTCATGTTTGAAAGGTCTATTACCTATATATTATCACCACCATCAATATTATTATTATTATTATTATCATAACTGGAGAGCAAGGGGTCAGCATATTCAGCAAACCCAGGTCAACATTGTCCCAAATGCTTTCCCCCTCGACCCTCCCTGTCATGGGACGGGATTTAGGGGCGGCTGCCCCTCTTGGGCCTTTGTCAATGCCAGGGTCTGGAAACGGAAATGACAAGTATCCAGAAGTGTTTTTTTTATCCACCCCAACCCCCGACCCTTCCAGGAATGGAAATATCTCTGCGAGTCGGTCTTACCCTGTGTCCTTGGTCTTCTGTTCTGTTACTGTCTTTTGAAAATTCATTTGGGAGGTTTGTTTTATTTGTGGCTATTGACATATTACCATCCATTATGAAGAGACTTTGGAGGACAGAACACTAAAGCATTTGAGTGTAAACATTCAAGTTAATTAAAATAAATATCAATCAAATTCTATTTTTGCTATGGGAGTTTAAAGACTTTCTCTCTCTCTCTATCGGCCATGTTGGCATATTAATGAACTTAAATAATCCGGGCATAGAGCTATCAAGTATTCATAGCGAACACCGGGGCAGCCAATGCCTTTTTCCGTCGATGAAATGCCCATAACTAATACACTTTAGCATCCTAGTGGTGGATATTTATCTTTCATATTCTCATTTCTAGAAGATTTTGGCTGGTGGGTCTTAGTACCTTGGAGCAATATACTATTTTGCGCATCGCAAAGTTTTTCATAAAATCTAGTACCCATAATGGGGCGTGGGTAGTGATGTGCCAGTGCATCTCGTTCGGCGCACTGTAGAAATGAGAATATGAAAGATAAATATCCACCACTAGGATGCTAAAGTGTATTAGTTATGGGCATTTCATCGACGGAAAAAGGCATTGGCTGCCCCGGTCCTTAGATGCAACCTCCTTTCATTCATTTTACTGAACCTCCGTTCATATTTTCTCTTTCCATCATCTTACTTTCCACCCTCTCCTAACAATCGATTCACCATTGTTTTCAGTTCTGAATGACCTCGTAGGTCCCAGAGCTTTAACTGTACCTCCCTTCGTATTCCCTTTCTTCCATCCTGCTGTCCACCACATTTGACCACGCACTCATCGCACCCTCTAAATTCTGCAGTACAACAACTAGACACATATGTACGCACTACACTACTGCCCTCCTATCCACACACACACACACACACACACACACTCACACACGCAAATCGTCTTCCCAAGTGACGCCACACATCCCGTACCAGTGCTTCCATAAGAAAAAAAATTGATTCCTTACATTCACGGCCAAATTTCCTTAGATTTCCCTTCCTCAATTTCCTTACATATATCCTTGAATTATAGTAAAATCAAAAGTTTTTTCGTATTATTAAAATCTTTCACGTAATTCTACCAAACCATCGGCTATCAAAACAAAGTTAAAAAAAATTATATATAACATTGTTGCCTTGAGGTCCAGACTCCAGGGAGCAACAAATCATCCAAATCCACAAATAACATAAGACTGAGAGAGAGAGAGAGAGAGAGAGAGAGAGAGAGAGAGAGAGAGAGAGAGAGAGATGGCTATTGCCTGACGAAAGATTTGGGGAATGAATCATAACATTGTATCGCATAAATTGGTTCAAAATAGCCATAAACTAGAAATTATTGTAAATCTTTTCACAATATTCGACGGGTTTGCCTTCCCTATGGGGCTGGGGCTGGGGATGGGGGCTTGGTGAAACACATGGACCTACCATCATGCACTTCATGTATGGATCCAGTATCCTGTTGAGCCAGATGAGGCTACTGCTTGCAGTCGATGGAGAACTAGAGTGATGAGAAATCGTCCTGGAGAGTAGCTACTTCTCTGGCCCTCGGACCTGGCTCTCATTTGCCACCATTTAACTCTGAATCATTTTTATTTTATACCATTTTTCGATTTAAGGTCCTGTCCTTTGTTCTTTAGTCTACCTCTAGTTAATTTCCGTTCGACTGGCTAGACAATACTATTGGTAACATCAGCTATCGAAATCCTAAGATAATCTCAACATACATCTACCTTATTCACGTCTCATGACCAAGATATGCAAAACATTCACATTAAAAAATAAAATTCACACCTTTGTCAAAGTAGACAGCACGACGAGGGGAAGGAAACCGCCTATAACCGGTCCAGACTCAAACAAGTAGTCATGCCAAAGTCCAGCTATAATAGTAGGTCGGTGACAGACTGAGAGTGACGCGGTAACGGTTACGAGACAAGTAACACGGGAACGAGACGAGTAACGCGGGTACGAGACGATTAACGAATTTAATGATACGGAGCGCGGAGCAGGCAGCATCGAGTTTAGGACTAGTGGACAAAACACTGTTGTATTGAATTAACGGGCAACGACTATAATCTAATCCGCATGAAGAAGAAAAAAGTCCTCAAGTTTTCTTCCTCTGGTCTAACGTCTTTCTGGCGACATTCTTATTCAAATGGTGCTGCCTTTTCAGCTCACCTTGTTTCAAAGAAAAGAAAAAAAAAAAAAGATGAATTGTTCACGTACTATTTGTAGCATAAGAAGTAATGAAGGGGTGAGGAATGTGGGTAAAAGAATGGTTATCTTACAGGAATGGCAGGATCAGAATGGTTTGAGATGAATAGGTCATTAGGAGAGAATGGAGGAGGATGATCCACTGCTTAGTGTTTATTAATGTTTCTAGTTTAAGCTCTTGATCCGTATCTCATGTTCCTGCGAGATCCTATAGGTCAAGTGATTCTGCTTGCAATTTGGTGGCATGCTTGTTTTGCCACAGAGCCAGACAGTGCTTCTGTAAATTATATCTTCTGATCACCTTATGGAAATTATATTATTTTCGTGGACAAATTACGTTTACATTCAATCCTTTTGAAAAGTAATTTTGGTGTTTCTATTAGTTTTTCTTTTTTTTTCTTTTATACTTTTCTCCCATAGCTTATGTGCATCTCCCTCAGTCAGTATAGGCAAGTCCACACAAGGTATATTTTGAGAAGAGTCAAAACTTGGATTTCTCATATTCTAACTTATTACCCGGCACGCAGCTTATGACAATATATATATATATACTGATATATATATACATATATATATATATATATATATATATATATATATATAATATATATATATATATAATATATATATATACAATCACATACCATGGGCTGATCACGGAGTAAACAACTGGTGCTGTACAAGCTCAGCTTGGTACAAACACATCAACAAACACACTGATGTGAAACATAAATCCGGTAGAGAAAAAAAATCTGAACCATTTTGATCTTTCTCGTGTATTATGTTCTCGTTTATGATCGTCACCGTTGCAGGAATCAAAGCCTGCTTCCACATTATTCAACTTTAATAAATTGCGTTCGAATGTTCGTATGAGATACACAAAGGAAGAAATTTATTCATGACACATTTCTTTAAACACTTACTTTACCTGTTGCTTATTTTGTTTTTACCTTTTCACTTTTGTTACCATAATGTTTCGTATTTCATTTACAGGTAAAAATTTACCTCCTCACACCTACTTTCAGTAGGGAGACCTTTTGTAGACCGAACTGCGGCTGTTACAGAACCAGTCCAGGATTAGACTTAAGGTGCGTCCACACGGTCCAAAAATGTCCGATGGACAAACATTGTCACCATATTGTAGGCGAAGCAGGAGGACATCATAAGCATTGAAACGATGGAAGTAGATCTGGCAACAAACAATGGTACCAGATGAGGTTGTATACCAGTGTTTTTACTCTGCTCACAAGGCAAAGACCGGCAGGCAATTGTTAATTGCTGACAATGTTTGTCCGTTGGATATTGTTTGACCATGTGGACGCACCTTTAGGCTCCATCCACGCGGTCGAGCTTTGCTCGGCGAACCTAGTTTGTTGTGACATCATAATCAGGGAAAGTCAGAACTCTCCCGCTGTATTCCGCTTCTGTCGTCACATCGAACAAAGTTTGTCGGGCACAGCTCACCCATGTGGACAGGGCTTTAGGTAGCCTACAGGCAAACACAGCCGTGAGGTGAATGTAAACAAGCTGACCTCAACAGCAGTCATTCAGGCTTGTCGGCACTTCTCGGTGTCTTGAGGATGAGCATTGGCACAGCGGCCATCTTGTCCACGAGGGGATCGTCTTTTGATAACGTCAATCCTTCGCTGGGTCTGAGGATCTTCCAGATCCTTCTATACAGATACGTACAGGCAACTGGGACTTACCAGTCTAGGTTCCACATCCTTTGGGGAGACTGGCCCTGCAATGATGATGAGGATTCATGAGATTTAAGGCTTATAAGGCTAAGTACAAGTATCAAAAGGTGGAACCAGAAAAAAGCTATACACAGTTGCACCTTGGTCGAACAGGAAGACTGGAGAAAGGAATGGTGGTAAAGTAAAAGTCTAAAAAGTGGCTGGGGCCTGTAATGAAAAAAGTTAGATCTGATGTTCATTTTTAGTTTTCTGTAAAAGAAAACTATTGTGCCGGCTTTGTCTGTCCGTGGGCACTTTTATCTGTCCGCCCTTAGATCTTAAAAATTACTGAGGCTCGAGGAATGGAAATTGGTATGTTGATCATCCACCCTCCAATCATCAAACATACCAAATTTCAGCCCTCTAGATGAGCAGTTTTGATTTTATTTAAGGTTAAAGTTAGCCATAGTCGTGCATCTGGCAACACTATAGGACAGACTGCCACCAAGCCAAAGCTGAATGCTGCATGGGGCGCTCATACAGGAAACTCGATTTCCTCAGTGCAAGTTTTACTTGTTGTGTTTATCGTTAATTCTTACTTTTAGTTAAGACAGAGTATACTTGGTTTTTTTCCATCTGTCCACCTGCCTGTGGTGTTTGCGTATGGTAACACTACGTCCCAGGCTTTAGATAATTACATTCAGCTTACATTCAACAATAATAGTAATACCCTATTTCGATTATTAATGGTGTAATTCTCATACAGTAAATTATTAAAACACCTTTCAGTTACAAATGTACACCCAGATGTCCTTTTATTTACCTAAAACTTTCACAGAGCATAACTATCTAAAGTCTGGGATGCAGTGTTACTATATGAAAACACCACTGGCAGGTGGACAGAGGGAAAAAACAGAGTATAGCTATTCACATGCAGGAGAAGTCTCCCCAGAATTGAGAAACCTTATCAAACGAAATTCAAGAGATACTTGAGAACTTAACAGCCATATATCAAGAAATTAGTGTTGGCCCCAAAAATCCACAGGCACTGAGCAATTTTGGGGGTTATTAGTACAAGATGTATGTATGTATATATATATATATATATATATATATTTATTTATTTATTTATTTAACTGAAGATTCTTAAATCTCGGTACTTCTATTTTAAAAGGTAGCAATGGATCCGTGCGTCTAAACACTGGCAATATCCAACATCCATTTCCTCTCACTCCAACACCAACACCTGGCCCCCTTCTCTCTCTCTCTCTCTCTCTCTCTCTCTCTCTCTCTCTCTCTCTCTCTCTCTCTCTCCATTACCTAAGGCCATTAAATCAGACTCGTGAAATTACAAAAATAACATCTATTTAAAAGCAAAGTGTAAACTAAATAACTCAGGTTCTTAACAAAAAGATTAAATGAAAGATTGAACTCAGATAACCAACTCCATATTTCTACTCCAATAATCCAACATTATCTAAGTCATAAAACTAGGCATAGTCATAGTACAGTACACCATAGTAACACCATAAAACATTAGTTAAGTTCCCAAATTAATCAAGCCAGTTCCCCTTGTCTCAGATCAGTTCCCCTTTCTCAGAACCGCCTATAAAAAGACAAGAGAACATATCGATAAGCACAAGATTATAAATTAAAATCAAAAGATCATGTAAAATACAACATCTTTGAAAAAACATTCAAAATACAGACAAGCCACACTTTTGGCCAAAAATAAATATGCTTACCCATTCAACACAGTATTTGCAACACTTTCGTCAAAAGTACTCTTGCAGAAGCCATCTTGGCTTCTGCCGCCTCTGTAAGGATCTCCCACCTTGGTTACCTACACTCTCATGTGTAGGGAAAAAGCTTGCACACACATACGAACTCACACACATTGTTCACGCCCCAGGAAACTGCCCAAAATCAGTTTCAGAAGTCAACTTTGTGACCGCCTGTAGCAACAGGACATGCCACTGACCAGCACCGACAGAAATTTTGACATCACGTCACCCAAAAAGATACATCAGCATTTCTGTGTCTCCATGGGAAGTTAAACTGATGACCTCTACATTCTAAGAAATGTCACAGCACATCACTTTACAACGGTATCTAAAATATATTGTCTTAATACATCCCTCTTTTTATGTAACATATATATAATATATATATATATATATATATATATATATATATATATATATATATATATATTAAGCCTACCTCCTCTGTAAGATCGTTGTGCCTGAGTAAAGGGTCGAACTAGACGAAAGTGCTTGGCTATCTCGATTTTCATTTTTCTTCCTTCGTGCAAAATTCCTTTATATAAATCAATATATATATATTAATATATATAATTAATTATTTATATTTTATAAATAAAAATATTAAATAAATATAAATAATTATATTTATAATATATTAATATAAATAATATATATAATATATATACTTAAATAGATAATATTCTTATTATATATATAGATATATATATTATTACTAATATATATTAAAAATTATATATAAAATATATATGTATATTATATATTATATATATATATATATTAAGTATATAATATATATATAGTATAATATTCTATAATTATATATATAATATATATATCTATATAATATTAATAATATAATATATTATATATTATATATATATCTATATATATATATATATATATATATATATATATATATAGATATATATTATAATATTATTATATATATATAGATATATATATATGTATAATATATTATATATATATATATATATTTATATTATATATACCAATATAATATATATATATATATATATATATATATATATATATATATATGTTATATATATATATTATACTATATATATTATATATATATATATATATATATTATATCATATTATTATATAACATACATATATATATATATACTATATATATATATATATATATATATATATATATATATATATATATATATATATATATATATATATATATATATATATATATATATATATATATAGTATATATTATATATGTATATATAACATATATATATATATATATATATATATATATATTATATATATATATATATATGTATATATATAGATTATACGCCATGAAGGCCTATTATATATAATATTTAATAATTATTTAATAATATATATATAATTATTTATTTATTATAGAGGGGTATATATATATAATCAAATGGAATTTAATATGTGTGTGTATGATATTATTATATTATATATGATATATATATATATTATATATATTATATATGTATGTTATATATATATATATATATATATATAATATATATATAGTATTATTAAATATTATATATATTACTGTATATAAAGGTTTTTGCCATGAAGGAAAAAAAATGAAAATCGAGATAGCCAAGCACTTTTGGTCTAGTTCGACCCTTTACTCAGACACAACTGATCTTACAGAGGAAAAACATAGTCAAGGTAGGCTTAATATCCAAACTGATACTACAAGATTAGCAATAAGGAAACACCTGAGGGCAGCCACACCTTGGAGGATACATACGTGGTCAACAGAAAACAATACATTTTGAAAAAAAAGGAGGCATATACAACTTATTATCATGAAATTTACAAAAATGTTCCCCAAAAAATTATTAATGAAAGACGAGAAAAAAAATATATAAATACATCGAGCAAGAGCGGGAGAGAGAATATCAAGCAAAAGAGAGAGAGAGAGAGAGAGAGAGAGAGAGAAATAATAACTATATACATGTGGGACAAATTTATTAGTAGTTCATTTATTTTAAGGTCCTTCATAAACATTTTGCAAATATACGGGTCCAAATGGTATATTCCCGGACTAAGATTGAGGCTGTTTTTATTAGTGATTTGTATAATTGCTGATTCCAGTAAATTTCTAGAAATATAATCTTTAGATCTAGCAATTACAGAGGTATCACCCCAATTAATACAATGAGATTTTCCACTCAGATGGATAAACAGTGCATTTGAAGTCTGGGCTGTTCTAGCTGAATACGTATGCTGCTTAATACGTACACATAAATTTTTACTTGACTGACCAACGCAAAATAAGGAATTTTGTAAATGATGTTATTTGTTACGGGACTATTCTTAATTAGCATATCTTTAATGGTATTGTTATAAGAGAACACTACATTAACATTAAACGATTTAAATATTGATTTTATTTTTTGCAAATCCACGAAAGTAAGGTAAGCTAAGTACATTTTTAGGCATTTCTTTTTCATTAATTGCAACACTATAAAACTTTTTGTGAGCTTTTTGATAACATAAATCAATTAAATGAGCTGGGTAGCAGAGATCGTTTCCTATCTTTTTTATGTATTCTATTTCTTGGTCAAGATATCGTGATACGCAAAGCACGTAAGAACATAGAAGAAAAAATTGAAATTTTAATACTAAGATGGTGGCCAGAATAAAAATGTACATATGTTAAATTATTTGTGGGTTTTCTATAAATACCGAATTTACATTGGAAAGATTTTCTATGTATTAATACATCTAGGAAAGGGATGACATTGTTATTATCAATTTAAACAGTGAATTTTATAGATGGCCCTAAATTATTCAATTTAGACAATAAATCATTTGCATTGATACCAACAGGTAAGACTACTAAGATGTCATCTACATATCTGTACCATTTTAAGGGGACAAATGTGATATTCGGGAGGTGTTGTCTTTCAAAAAATTCCATATATAAGTTTGAAAGGAGAGGTGATAAAGGGTTACCCATGGCCATACCAAATATTTGTTGGTATATGATTAACGGACATAGGCAATTCATGCAGTACAAGTTCATTATTTAAATATTATAACACAGAGTCAATAGGGACTTTTGTAAACAAAGAACATTCATCAAAACTGACAAAGATATCGCTAGGGTTTAGTACAATGTTATTTAATTTTTCCAAAAGATCAAGAGAATTCCGGATGTGTGAATTAGATACAGTTCCTAGTAGCGGGGATAACAATTTAATAAGATATTTAGATAGTTTATAAGCAATTGGCCCTACAATACTAGAAGACGAAATAATTCACAAAAAACTCGCGAAAAATCCGTTGGACCAAGTAATAAAAAACTTTGATATCAATATCAAACAAATCCTTAAAGATAAAAAAGAACTTTTGTGTAAGTTAACCGTAAAGAGTCCCTCATTACCTTATTTATAGGGCCTAGTCAAAACTCATAAGGAAAACAAACCTATGCGCCCAATTAGTCCGGGAATGTACCATTTGGACCCGTATATTTGTAAAATGTTTATGAAGGACCTTAAAATAAATGAACTACTAATAAATTAGTCCCACATGTATATAGTTAATTATTTCTCTCTCTGTCTGTCTGTCTCTCTCTCTCTCTCTCTCTCTCTCTCTCTCTCTCTCTCTCTCTTGCTTGATATTCTCTCTCCCTCTCTTTTTTTTCTCGTCTTTTCATTAATAATTTTTTTGGGAACATTTTTGTAAATTTCATGATAATAAGTTGTATATGCCTCCTTTTTTTCAAAATGTATTGTTTTCTGGATGAATCGTCTGTTGACCGCGTGTGTATCCTCCAAGATGTGGCTGCCCTCAGGCGTTTCCTCGTTTCTGTAGAGTGAAATCGTCCTTATTGCTAATCTTGTAGTGTCAGTTTGGATATCAAGCCTACCTTGACTATTATTTTTCCTCTATAAGATCAGTTGTGCAGGAGTAAAGGGTCGAACTAGACCGAAAGTGCTTGGATATCTCGCTTTTCATCTTTTTCCTTCGCGACAAAAACCTTTATTTATACATAGCAAGTTATTCATATACATATACATATATTATATGTATACACACACACACAAACACACACACACACACACACACATATATATATATATATATATATATATATATATATATACATATATGTATATGTATATATATATATATATATATATATATATATATATATATATATATTATATATATATATATATATATCCACACAAATCTGTATATTATGTCTGTATATCAATCCATCTTTCTTTGTATATATGTATATGCATGCACGTGTGCGTTTAGAAAATACTTGTGCCAGCGTTGCATGAATAATTAAGAACGATTGCTTTTAATTAAGGGCGGGGAATCAGAAATCACTTACTCAAGTAACGCCATAGAGTTTCGCTCTTACCTGTTACGAAGGAGACGATCGTACCAAACAGGAGGTTGAGGAGGATGCCCAGAGTACCTCTGTAGCAGTAACTGAGGTTGTAAATATCTTTTGCCAGTTTCCTGTGAAGGAGGAGAAAAAGAGAATGTGATACGGAAGGTTACAGGATTAAAAAAAAATAAAAAAATAAAAAGAACCCCAAGGGATGCATAAGAGGATAATTAAATCAAGCTGGAGTGTTTTTCATCAATGCAAGATCTTGTAAGGGTAACTTCCTCACTGTAACGAAAGCATTCGTTGATGTCCAAATGCATTGTTAGGAAAAGATTAAATTATGTAAAACCTCGTTCTCACATTCTACGATTGCGTTTGAGTTTCAATAACAAATGCACCAGTTGCTGGGCATCTTCGACCTCAAAAAAGAATACTCGTGCAACGTAAAACATTGCTTCCTCGGCCTAATATTGCTCTAGAAAGTCAAATAACTTATTAAATCTGAAAACTATCAAGTATGGAAAGCAGTAATCTTCCTTGTAATCTTTCTTTTCGAAGAAATGTAAGCCATTCAGTTGAAACTGATTCTTTTCAGCTCAAAATACCATGAATAAGACATCAATATCTTTGTCAAAAACGTAACAGGTTGAGGAAAACTTAGCCACTGCAATGAAAAGATTAAGCAATATTCCTAAAGAATTATTTTTTTCCAGAACCTTCAGCAACTGGTACAGGAATGTAGCTTCTCAACCAAAACAAAAAAATATATCTTTTTTTTAGATCGATGACATTTTTTTATGCACATGGTAATGAAAGTTAAAGAAAAGATTTCTCTCTCTCTCTCTCTCTCTCTCTCTCTCTCTCTCTCTCTCTCTCTCTCTCTTCCTTTTATTGTGTGCGTTTTAATTACATCGTTCAGAAACCTGATTTGTGAATACTTCCTTGAAAGTATATGTATATATATATATATATATATATATATATATATATATATATTGTATATATATATATATATATATAATATATATATATATATATATATAAACAAGTGAAGCCACACACTTCTCATATACTGTAACTGCAAGAATTCGCATTGAATTGAACTGAACATAGAATTTACACCAAAGGCCATGCATTGGGACCTATGAGGTCATTCAGCGCTGAAAGGGAACTTGGCAGTAAAAGGTTTGAAAGGTGTAAGAGGAGGAAAACCTCGCAATTGCACTATGAATTTATTGTTAGGAGAGGGTGGAAAGTAAGATATGAGAAAGAGAATATGAAAGGAGGTACATCAAAAGGAACGAAAGGGGTTGCAGCTGGGGGCCGAAGGCACGCTGCAATCAATCTCAAGTAATGCCTACAGCGCACTACATGAGGTGCACTGACGGCACTATCCCCATACGGAGCCAAGGATCCGAAGAAATTCCATTGAATGCTGTCCTTTTTGTCTCAAAGACATCACTGACAGAACCGGATTACTGCTCCCATCAAAGTATGCAGGCCAGACTTTTCTTAAACCGAAATGAGCTGAAGAGAGATGTCTCTTATATAAAGAACCATGAATGACTGCAGCGCTATGGTAATATATTTCTATAAGATTCTCAAGAATCGAACGGACACAAAATGTGAAGAATTACAAAACTATTTCACGTTCAACATAACATTGCCTGAAAAAACTGACACATATAGACCCAACCACGTTTAGTCCTACTCTGTTCATGTGTGTGCATATGGGGAGAGAGAGAGAGAGAGAGAGACTTGAAATGTACAATCATTGGGTAGACAATACTATGCTTCACAGAGAATCCAAGGAAGATAAACGCAAAGAAGAAGAAGAAGAAAAAGAGGCTGAGAGGAGGAGAGGAGGAGGCTCTCAGCATCATCTGTCGCCGGTCTAATATACTCACTCGGGCTCCTCCTCTGGAAACGTCGCGGTATTGAAATCGGTGATTGCATCGTCCCCGGTGATTGAGCTGAACGAAATCTCGGCGGCTGTGTGATTCCCGAAGGAACCCAGGGTTGTATTCGCGAGGTGAAGGAGGTTCTCGGGACATCCATCGACAGAAAGAGGTAATTTCTCCGGAGACCCGAGACCTTTCATGAAGTTTCCTATCACCAACCATAAGTTGAACGAGAGACTGGCGAGGAGACCTACATACGCTCCCTGATGAAAAAAAAAAGAAAGAAAAAAAGGCGGGAAAAGCTGAGGTCTTGTTTGTGCAACGGTTAAAGGGAGTAGATTTGTTTTCTTAACAGTAAACTTAGCCATATTTATATAATAAAATTCTCAATGTCTTTAATCATATATGCGCTTGCGTGATTTGTTATAAATAATGAAGTATCAAAGGATTCTACTCGATTAAGATGGATGTACTTGGCAATTGCAGCAACAATGTATTAGCTAAATTCTTATGACATCCTCTGTCATATGAAAGAATAGTTAGACCTAAATTATTCTCTCAATCTCATATCTGGACAGGGTAATTTTCCACTAGTCCTACTAACTGATCTGAATCTATACTCTGTTTTTTTCCATCTGTCCATCCGCCTGTGGTGTTTTCACATGGTAACACTGCGTCCCGGGCATTAAATAGTCACGCTATGTGTAAGTTTTAGGTAAATAAAAGGATATATGGGTGTATATCTGCAACTGAAAAGTGTTTTGATAATTTACTGTATGCGAAATACACCGTTAATATTCGAAATAGGATATTATCTAAAGCCCGGGATGCAGTGTTACCATGCGCAAACACCACAGGCGGATGGACAGATGGAAAAAAACAGAGTATAGTTAACCTTATAATAATAATAATATAATAATAATAATAATAATAATAATAATAATAATAATAATAATAATAATAATAGCCTTTGATCGTTAATTCAGGCTGTCATAGAAATGTTTCCAACAAGCTATTTTGGACGTTTATGGTTTGAATTAAGATTAGGTTAATTTGTAAGTCAACTTATGTAGTCGTTGACCATCAAAAGGTCCCCAAAAAATTTTGAATTTGTTACGAATTATTTACAAATACCAGGAATTCATTGCAATAATCCTTCCCCTCTTGGGCTTTTGTTTCTTGAACTCTGTCTTTCCATTGGAATGAAAGTAATTTAATAGACAAATTAGATAAGAAACTTAACAAGTAAAAAATGTGCCGAAGAATCGATTTACTGTACAGCGTATAATGCGTATGAGCTGTGGCCCATGAAGCTTTCAGCGACGCCCGGTGGTGGCATGTCCTGTAGTTGCCAGACACACGGTTATGGCTAACTTAAAATTAGATACAATAAAAACAACTACTGAGGCTAGAGGGCTGCAATTTGGTATGTTTGATCATTGGAAGGTGGATGATCAACATACCAATTTGTAGCCCTTTAAGCCTTAGTAGTTTTTAAAACTGAAGGCGGACAGAAAAGTGCTGACGGGCAGACAAAGCCGTCACAATAGTTTTCTTTTGCAGAAACCTAAAATTAAACTAATATCTTAGATTTTGTGCTGACCTTCTTATTGATCCAAGGAGCACAAATTCCAGCCACGAAGATCCCGACCAAGGAACCTGAAAAAGCGCCCTCGATGCTTACTGAGACTTGGAAGATTTCTCCCAGTCTGCCTGCGGCTAGTCCTAGGCCTATGCCAATGATTCCGGCTGTAGAAGCTAGGAAGAGAGGCAAAGGGAACGACAAACTTCGGAATATATATTCTTGCCAATCAGCCGTTGTGAATAATATCTAACTTCATGTATCATGATATCATTTAGCAGCTAATGGCTTTCTCTAAGTCATAATACTGTCATCATTGGTACTTATAAACCTATTGCTCTGGAAAGATGTTTGGACAATTCAGTACATCAAGCAGTTGTAGAGGCATCTGAGTCTCTTATCATCAAGTATGTTAAATGTCTAAGAAAGAGTATTTTGAACTTACAGACTAACTTAATGATTTTCGTAGCTGATGCGTCAGAGATGTCCTTGAATATCTTCAGATGGCTCAGTAGGTCCTCCCATAAGATGCACGCCACGGAGTTCCCCGTAGAGGAGAGGGAACTGAAGCAAACGGAATAATGTAGGAGTTACGAAAGTCATGTCACCACAGAAACATAATATCTGGAATAAAATTCGAATGATTTTTGCCAGTCATACTTTCATGTCATTTAAACTTTAAAGTAGAGACACAAAGGAAAAGAACAAAATACTGACATCTAGGCCTAAGCTATTTCAGATTAACTGACATCTAGGCCTAAGCTATTTTAGGTTTCTACGGTTAACCATCGAGAAGCAGCGACTTTATATTCTTTCTTTTTTTAACTCACGAGATTTTGGTTACTTTAATAAAGTTTATGAATTCATTTCATGTTTATGCTAAGAAATCTAAAATGGTAATGGTCTGCTTCAGGCTCCGAATATTTCATTGAGACTTGCACACTTGTTGGTGTCGAAAATATTTCTAATGATGGTCATATGTTTTTAGTCCAAATTAAATGGTCATATGGTCTTAGTCCAAATAAATGGTCATATGTTCTTAGTCCAAATGTGATAACGAAGGAATTGTTTAAACAGCATTCTTGATTCTGAAACCGCCGCAAGGAGCTCGTGCCCCCGGTGCACTGTAGGCATTACTAGGAGGTTTCAGGCAGTGTCCCGTCATTCCCAAGCTGCAACCCTTTTCATCCCCTTAACTGTACCTTTTTTTTTTTCCCGGACTCAGTGTCTTCGTTTTTGATACTCTATAACATATCAAAACCTCAGCATTGTCACATTTTCCAACCAAATTTCCTCAGAAGATGGGCTGATTAAAAGCTCTGAATAATATCAAAATCTCTGAAGCCCATTTTCTGTCACCAAAAATACACATCTCTCACACTTCAATGGAATGCCCGAGAATCAAACTCGAGGCCAACGAGGTGGCACGCCAAAACCATAACGACCACGCCAATGAGGCGCTCCCTAAATATAATGGTATTCTGTTCTGGTTCTTCTGAAAAATTTTTAGTACTAACGATACTACTTCAAATGAAGAAACAAATGCACAGTTATGTAAATGTACATATATCTAAATTAAAAACTTGAAGGATACCTTTCGGGAATCTGGGTTCAAGACGTGCGTTACCTTAGTACACCTCCATACAAGGCAGCGACGAAGATCCCAGCCATGCCTGTGATGTGCGACAACTTATCCAACACCAGGTAAGGCAGAATTTGATCGGACTTCTCGATCCTTCCGGAGGTGAGAGGGTCGCAGTCCTTGTAGGTGGCATAGGCTACGATACCCGAGAAGTAGAAGGTGAGCCACATGACGTAGAGGCCTATTATGAAGAGGGTGCATAGTCTGGAAGATAACATGAGTGTGAGAAAGTCAGTTTCAGTTCAGTCTGTCGGAGCGTGTTGCAGTAAGAGGTACCACCTATGCCTTTGGAACTGCGCACGCGGACGTTTGGAAGTATGACTTCCAGTCCCATCCCAAACTACAAAGCGTAGGAATATATACCTTTAAAATCACCTTGTTTTTACTGATTTCAACGAAAAAAAAACAAAAAAAATGGATTTAGCTTTGGAAAAATGAAAGGCTCACGAACATAATCAATTAAAGGGGCACTAAGAAAATGGAAGAGTAATGTCAATACAGTATTGTATTTCGCCCTGAAGTTGCCAGGTTGGAAAGTAAGATGGAAGAAAGAGAATATGAAAGAAGGTACAGTAAAAGGAACGAAAGGGTTTGCAGCTAGGGGCCGAGGGCACGCTGCAAAGAACCTTAAGTAATTCCTGCAGTGCTCCGCATAAGGTGCACTGACGACACTTAACAACCTACATGGACCTATAGTAGATTCACATGGGCCGTGCATTTGATGTCTAGGCCAGTTCCTTACGACGCTCCTGATTGGCTGTTGATTAGCCAGTCACAGGGCTGGAAAACTCTTCAGTCTTTCAAAAGTATGATCAGGAGAGGTGGAACACACATCCTATGTGAACTCTCGAGAGAGACTGAGAGTTTCCAGCCCTGTCATTGGCTTATCAACAGCCAATCAGGAGCGTCGTAAGGGACTGGCCTAGACATCAAATGCACGACTGATGTGAATCTACTGTAGCATGTAGGCCTAGCAACTCATTGGCCCTGCCTCTTTAAAAAAATAAATAAAAAAAGAGAATCATGACTACAACAAGACGCACAGTGTAGATACCTCTTGGATAAAGTTATACTGGAAACGGAGGCAAATCTCTGGTAGCAAGATTGGTTGAGGCCTACCCACGACAGCATCGAGAAGAATCCTTGAATCTGCACCGACCAGAACGTGTGGCGAACCAGTGGATTGGGGTCGAAGCTGGAAAAAAAATGTCGAACATGTTTATGAAGTTTGTTCATACTTTTAATCGGCTTTGTTAATGAGATTTTTATGTTATGCGCACATATTTTGCTTCTAGGTATTTTCTGAACAGAATTTAGACCAAATACCAAGCGTTCGGACCTATGAGGTCACCCGGCGCTGGAAGGGAAATTGAGAGCAAAGGAGCTTTGAAAGATGTTACAGAAGGAAAAATTCGCTTTGAATCAGTTACTGTAAAAGAGGGAAGAAAGAGAATATGAACGGAAGTACAGTCAAAGGAATGAAAGAGGTTGCAGCTAGGGTCCTTGGAAGGGACACTACAAGTAACCTTAGGTAATGCTTACAGTGCATCACATGAGAAGCACTGAGGGTACTACCCCAGTACGGTGTGGGTATTTTCTGGATATTGACAGTCTCAACCTTTCCTTTTGTAACATGCGAATATTATAGGTCTCCAAAACTATACTCTGTTTTTTTTCATCTGTCCATCCGCCTGTGGTGTTTTTGTATGGTAACACTGCGTCCCGGGCTTTAGATAGTTACGCTAATTGTAAGTTTTAGGTAAATAGAAGGATATCTGGGTGTACATTTGTAACTGAAAAGTGTTTTAATAATTTACTGTATGCGAATTACACCGTTAATATTCGAAATAGGATATTATTATAATCGTTGAATGCAAGCTGAATCTAACTATCTAAAGCCCGTGACGCAGTGTTACCATACAAAAACACCACAGGTGGATGGACAGATGAAAAAAAACAGAGTATAGTAATTTTCCTTACACGATTATTCATCGTCGTTTCAAAACCTACAAGAACACAGAGTACATCTTTTCAGTAGACAAATATCTCAAAGGACTACAAAGAGCAGCTTATTTCCAAACGCAGTCGGGACAACTGACTCTAATCTCTCTCACAACAGGTATCTGGTTTATCCTTTCTCTCTCTCTCTCTCTCTCTCTCTCTCTCTCTCTCTCTCTCTCTCTCTCTCTCAGCTCCCACCACAGAAGCTATATTGTTAATTGTCAAATAGTTACTTTCTTCTCTGATCTACGAGTAAACAAAAACACAAAAAATAATTTCACCCGCTCTCATGCTGGAGTTTTCATAAAAAAGGCGTGATCCGACCTCCAGGTTACACGCATAAGTGTTGTAAACATATTCCTAACGTAAATTAAAATGCGCCAAACTCTACGATCAGATGTATCCTTGTTTCACCAACGAAAATCAAAATAAATACGCTATATTCTATTAGTAATAATTTTTATGTACTGTTTTACATGCACATTATCTATTTTTTTGCATTTCCATTCTAATAAATAAATCATAAATATCCTATCATGAATTTTCTGCGTCTTTAACTTAAAGCAAAACACCTTTTTCTGACCTTTTCAACCCTGCAATAAGAATAACAACAACAACAACACATATCTAATTCCCAATGCTGTAATCAAGATATATCGTCTTCATAAAAGGTTAACTGATTTTAGATTTAAACGAGTATGATAGGCATACAGTATGATATGGCTCGTTGACTATTATAATGGATATATTCTAAATTCCCAACCAACCCCCGCCCCACAAACCCCCACATCCCTTCATACCGCCATACTCTGATAATTTGCCAATCAACGATGGTAATCTGAATGTTTAATATTTTATAAACTGTGAATATGTAAGTGAATGTATGTATGTATATATAATATATATATAGTATATATATTATATATATATATATATATATATATTATATATATATCATATATATACATATTATATATGTATATTTTATATATATACATAATATATACATATATATACATATATATATTATTATATATGTAGTATATATATATATGTAGATATATGTATATATATATATATTTATATATATCTATATATTAATATATATATATATATATTATATGTGTGTGTGTGTGTGTGTGTGTGTGTGTGTATGTGTACGTGTGTGTGTGTGTGTGTGTGTGTGTATGTCTATGTGTGTGTGTGTGTGTGTGTAACTGAATTACGAAGATACAGAACGTGATGAATGTATAAGTAAAGGCAAATGGCACGAAGGAAAATGTGAAGCAAAGGAGTGGTTGTTAGACCTTTCGACACACGATGTCTGCTATAGTTGATAAGCCAGTCACGGGGATGTATGTTCCACCTCTACGTTTGAAAGAAGTATTCTTTAGGAGAAATGGAGCATACATCCTGCCTATGTGAACTCTCTCAAGAGATTGAGAATTTCCAGCCCTTTGACTGGCTTATCAACAGCCAATCAGGAGCGTCGTAAGGGAATGGCCTAGACATCAAATGCACGGTTGATGTCAATTTACTATAGAAAAGGACCTAGAGTCGAAAGGCCTCCAAGCAACCACTCCGTTGTTTCACTTTTTCCTTCGTGGCATTTGCCTTTTATTATTCATGCGTATATACACATATACATACAGTAAATATATAAATATGTATAAATATTACTTGAATGAATTTTGTAATTACTTAAAGAACTCCAGTCTGCCTCCTGCATTAGCCAAGCGGAAAATGTTGCCAACACCTCCAAGATCTCTGCAACAGATGACGACAACGGTGAGGACTCCAAATAACATGAAGGTCGTCTGCACGGCATCTGTGTACACGACGGCTTTAACGCCTCCCTGGAGAGTGTAGAATTAAATTACTTTTAAATTCTCGAATGACAGTGTATGAATCTCTTTATTTCATTACCGGATTCGTAATCGAATATTCTTTAACTGGGAAAAGTATCCAAAAAGGCCAGGATTTGAATCACCCAAGAAACCGCTATTATAGGGATGTTAGCATTTAGACCCACATACTTTGATTAAGAAAAATGAATATATATTTATATACTGTTATATAAAATGTACTGCTTAGTTGTCATTTAATATTTTCATGATCAACAATTATTTTTAGTTAGTTATTTTATTGACAAAAATGGACAATAATTAGTATAAATTTGTCCAAAAAGAGACAAAATGCAAAATATACATAGTAAATAGTAATCTCTTTTGTTTTTGCAAGTACAGTGCCTACAAAAAAAATACAACATCAAGTACAAATAATATAAGCATATAAGATTATAATAAACAAACGAAAAAGGAACTTCTATAGAGCAAAACATACTATTGTACACATTTGTATTTTTCTGAATCAAAATATGCGGGTCTCATTTCTAACTTTCCTCTTTTAACGATTTTCTGGCAGTTTCAAATTCAGCCCCATTTCTTTCTCAAGGAGCAAAAACAGACAAGTGGTCGATCCAGGTTTGTTTGTTTGGTGTTTTTACGTTGCATGGAACCACTGGTTATTCAGCAACGGGACCAGCGGCTTTACGTGATTTCCGAACAACGTCGAGAGTGAACTTCTATCACCAGGAATACACATCACTGATGCCTCAATGGAATGCCCGAGAATCGAACCCGCGGCCACCGAGGTGACAGGCCAACACCAGGCCGACCATGCCACTGAGGCACTAAGTGGTCCAGGTAACGGTGTTGATTGAATCAAACTACGGTGCTCTATTATTGGAACGAGATGAAGTGACGCAATGCTTATGACGTGGATTGGCTTTTTCTGCTGTTTTTAGTTTAAAACCTTGCATGGCAGTATATAAGCTTATTTCCTCCTGCTATTCTTAATCCTCTTTTTTTTTCTTCTTGTTTTTTTTTTACCCGGAAACGTATCTTAAAAATATTATTGGAACGAGAGCAAAATCTTTGGAAGTGAAATCAGGGTAGGCTATCCCGTAGAGATTTTCAAGATACCGTCTGCTTATTTTAAGCTTAAATTTTTATCTATTTATTCATTAATCTGCAATTTTTTCCCCTTTTTTAATAAGAGATCTCTTCTTTCTGTACGTCCCATTACCTTCTATTTCTTCTTTCTAATGAACACCATATTCTTTGGAAACTTGAATAATAATAATAATAATAATAATAATAATAATAATAATAATAATAATAATATAATAATAATAATAATAATAATAATAATAATAATAATAATAATAATAAGAAACCTTGTCAAAATAGTAACCAAATCATAAGTTTTCTCTTGGTGCTATTTATAACTGTTAAATTTGAGGATCAATATATTTTTTTTAAATACTAAGCAAATCTCACCACAATTGCTCTTTATCAACGAAGGAGCCATTTAATGAGGTCTCTCCATTGATGAGGAGTAATTGCGGTAAGATTGCTCATTGTTTTCTATAAAAAAGAAAAAAAAAATACTCATCCTCTAATTCAAAAAGAATAAAAAGGCACAAAGAGAATGTTAACAAACAAACATATAATAAGTGGACTGATGCTAAATGGATTAGTGTCATGCTTCGTTCCACTCACCGTCTTACATAAGACACTTGGAAAACTCCTTAAAGTTATACATTTATTGACGGAAGAAATTCTGTCATCATATACAAGTAAGAAATGCCTGCTTTCCCAATACAAGGGTAATGAGCACACCCTCTCGTTAGCACACTCAAGAGGCGAGCATGACCGCTCTCTCTAGCTGCTGCAGACACTCAATTACGAAATCAAAACATGTGCGAAACTGTGACGTGGAATAGTAAAACTTAGTCTTAGTTGGTCCTTTCTTTCACGCCCCCATCCCCACCCCCACCCCCTTGCATTTATGAGTAAAATTCCCTCCCAGATTTAAAGGAAAATGAAAAAAAAAGTGAGAAAGAGAAGGGGTTTCGAGGGATAGGAAGGAGGTCAATAATTACAAAAAATTATAAGCCTAATGAGCATACCTAGAGTAGTAGACTCTGGGAAAGTAACGTTATAAGGCGATACTTCTGCCTTTTTTCATAAACTTCTGAATACTAGTTCCTCACTCTTGTTAAGAGAATAACGAATATAATTAAAGATTTTTTTTATCCCTAGGGCTCGCCCCTCCCCTGGAAATTGCCGAGCACCATAAGTTAAGAACCGCTGGTCTAGAGCAAACAATAACATACTGCAATCAAATCTCCAGGTATTACGAAGCTCCTGGCGAACTTACGACCGTAATGTAGAAGGTGCAGATGACGCCCATGATGGTTATGGACGCCCACGTCGGCAGGCTTGTCACCGCTGAGAGGGCAAGCGAAGGCGCGTAGAGGGTCATGCCCATGTGTATGAAGCAGCAGATCAGAGACAAGATCGTGACCAGTTTACGTAAGGTGTTCGACCCGTATCTCATTGATATGTACTGGGGAGAGAGAGAGTACGTTATAAAGTATGTCATAAACATGTCATAAATTCTGGAACAGGATCCTTAAGGGTGGGAGATTAGAACCTCGAGAGTTCAAGCGAAGATGCAATGCATCGCTGCCTTGAAACAATTCACTTTGTATCACAATATTTTATTTCTAGTTCTATTTGTTAACATATTAATTCATCTTCTTTTTTCTAATAACAGATCTGTTCTTTCTGTATTTCGTATTGAATGCTGTAACTTTTTTTTAAAATGAACACCACATTTTTTGGAGCTTTGAATTTCAAGTTAGTGGTCCCTGCAGACTTGTTCCATATGAGAAGTGTTTTTTTTTTATTTTTGAATAATAATAATAATAATAATAATAATAATAATAATAATGATAATAATAATAATAATAGTAATAATAATAATAATAGTTCAAAACTCTATTGTACCTGATAGAGTTAGACGCACTTAGTGCAGGTTGAAAATGATCGAAATGATAATAATAATAATAATAATTACTTACTTTACTTTATCTTCCCGCCACTGGCCAGTGGCATAAGGCTGATACAGTTCCTCTCCATCTGTCTCTATCCCGAGCCATTTCCCTCGCTTCCTCTAAATTTTGGATTTCATCCCCAAGATCCCTGACAATTATGTCTATCCACCTCGTTCTTGGTCTACCCAGAGGCGGTCTTCTTGGCCTATTTGTACTGCTCTCAGTGCTCTCCTGGGGTCTCTATTCCCATCCATCCTCTCAACATGTCCAAACCATTTCAGCCTTCCCCTCTTCAACCTGGTACTGACTGGCCTTTGCCTCAATCTCACCCTGATGTCTTCATTTCTAACATAATCATCCCATTTAATGCCAAGTATCCTTCTCAGCAGCTTCAACTCAAAAGCATCCAACCTTTTCTCCTCTGTTCTGGTCAGTGCCCAGGTGGACGAGCCATACATCAGGACTGGTAGTACTACTGCATTGAATATTCTCATCTTAGTTCTCAGGCTGATTTCATGCCTTGACCAAACGTTTTTTCTCAGAACCTCAAAAGCTCTTGCTGCTCCTAGTTTTCTTCTTTGTATATCTTCAATTTGCCTCCCGTCTGCTGTTCCACACCCTTCCCAAGTAAAGGGGACAAACTTCTCAACTTGCTTGAGTTCCTGTCCTCTGATTGTCATATCCTCCATGTGCACCCAATCATCATCCTTACTCACAACCATTATCTCGCTCTTCTTAGTGCTGATGTTCAAGCCAAAATTCTGTGTCTCTGTCTCCATCCTCATTACCATACCTACCAGCACCAGCCACGTATCAGCAACCAACGCAACAACATCAGCAAAGTCCAAATCCATAAAAACTTCTCCACCAATACTAGCCCCTCTGTTTTCATTCTCCATCACTCTTCTCATTATATGGTCAATATATACATTAAACAAGGTGGGTGACATAACACATCCCTGTCTTAGACCCACTTCCAACTGGGGAAACCAGTCACTTTGCTGTCCATCCAGCTGTACACAGCTGCACACTCCTTGGTACCAGTTCTTTAGTATCCTTATCACTTTCAGTGGTATACCATAGTGTTCTGCCACTCCTGCTCCCACATTCCATCCCTCCATACTGAATCATACGCTTTCTCCAAGTCTATAAAAGCACAGAATGGCTTTGCATACTCCCATCTCTTCTCAATTATCTGTCTTAAGGTGAAAATTTGATCCACTGTTGACCTTCCACTTCTAAAACCAGACTGCTGTTCTCTAAGTTTCTCTTCTACTATAGGTCTTATTCTGCTAAGTATTACTCTCATGAATATCTTCCCTGGGACTGACAGTAAACTTATGCCCCGATAGTTACCACACTCCCTTTTGCTTCCCTTATTTTTATATATTGGTATCATAATTGCCTTTTTCCAATCACTTGGTACCACCTCTGTTTTCCAAACTATGCTAAAAACAACTCTTAATGCCTCTATCATCCTTTGTCCTCCTGCTTTTAGCATCTCTGCAGTTATCCCGCACACGCCAGCAGTTTTTCCATTTTTTACAGATTTTAAGGCCTCTTTCACCTCTTCTGCACTAATGTCTTCTTCTTGTACCTCCAGAGCCTCGTTTAAATCTGCAATGCACTCATCCCTACCGGTAGTATCAACATTTAGGAGTCTTTCAAAATACCTTGCAAACAAATTCCTTTTCTCCATTTCGTCTGGGACCAAGTTCCCATCTTCATCCAACATGCCATCACTCCCTCCAAACTTTTACTGGCTTGCATTCCTCAAGAATCTCACAGCTGCAAACATAGCCCTGCTCTCTCCAATTTCCATAGCTTCTTCAACTTCGGTAGCTCTTTCTTTCCAAAACATAATAATAATAATAATAATAATAATAATAATAATAATAATAATAATAATAATAATAATAATAAGAAACAATGCCAAAATAATAACCAAATCATGAGCGTTCTCTTCGAGCTATTGATAATTGTTCAATTAGAGGATCATTATTTTCTTTTTGAATACCAAGCAAATGTCACCACAATCATTCCTTATCAACGAAGAAACCATCTAACTGAGGTTTCCCCATTGATAAGGAGTACCTGTGTTAAGTTTGTTAATAGTTTTCTAAAAAAAATACTCGTCCTCTATAACATAAAGAATAAAAAGGCACAATGAGAATATTAACGTCCGAATAGTCTAAGGCTAAGCGATGACGTCACTTCCTCAATCGTATTTTCTTGGGGTATTTCCTTTGCCTTTCAACAAGTTCAAACCAGTTTGTCGCATACTCTCTTAGTACTTGTATATCCATACGGTCAGAATGGCTACCTCTTGCGCTATTTGTATCTTTCCCTTTAATTCTCTCGCTTTATTCAAACTTTTTTTTTTCTGTAGGATAGGAGGGTATTGCTGTCAGTGCACCTCATGCGGTGCAGTGTAGGCATTACCTAAGGTTCTTGCAGCGTTCCTTCGGCCCTCAGCTGCGACCCCTTTCATTCCTTTTACAGTGCCTCCTTTCATATTCTCTTTTTTCCCGCTTACTTTCCCGCTACACCTTTAAAACCTTTATACTCTCAATATCCCTATCAGCGCTGAATGACCTGATAGGTCCAAACGCTTGGCCGTCGGCCTCAATTTCAACTTGCATTCCATTGCTTTCCAAACGTTTTCATTCATATCTTGTGAAATGTACGACTTCAAATGATTAACCGTAGCTGTTATAAGCCCGCAGGCGAAACATACCTCGTTGAGCGACACGATCTTCAGAGGATATATCACAGGCAAGACGACGTACTGGACAACCAAGGTTCCGAAGATGAATCCCACCAAGTTCAAAGCTAACTGGGTGCCATAGAAGTACATCTCCATTGCTAGGCCTGTGGGAACGACGATATCCTACTTAGAGGGTTGGCAAATCTGCGCTAAGACTAGAGACAATCAAGCAATGCCATGGAAAAGAAAAGAAAAGAGTAGCGACTTTGCAGGATTTGAAAATGAAAATAACAGACGGGACGGGGATAGTGAATCTACCAAAATATGGTGAAAGAAATGAAGTGCTTCTTTGGCTTGTTATCTACGCGTCACCTCCGAGGTGTTAGTACTAAACATAGTGGAAGTTCAATGGGACGCCGTGTTTAGAACTAGCCCCTCGGTGCTCAAAGTATCATGTACTCCCATTTTTACATGTTTTCCTTAAGTGTTAGCTGTTGTTTAGTTTTCTACGGCGCCACATTTAGTCATCTTTTACTAAGCTTTCCCTAGTCTTGTGTTTCAGTTCCTTGCTAAAGTTCATATTCAGACATCATCCTTTAATTATTTATTGATTGATGTAATTATTTCATAGCCATTACGTTTTTATTTACATTTTTTCAAACTTATAAACCGCATATCTCGAATTCTGCTCCTCCTATCCTATATCTTTCTATAGTCCAAACTCATAAAGGAACTTCAATGTCAGTAACTATTGTTAAAATAATTTTAATTTTTAAAACGGAAATTGAAAACCCTCAGATAATTACAAAAATTAACTACTCACCTAGTATAGATATGGCCGAGATGGTTCCTCCCAAAAGAGAGATGGCCACAGGGACCACCGGCATCTGTCTCCCGCCGAGTAGATATTCCTGGGTCGAGTGATTCCCTCGCCCGCTGACGGAGCTGTAGATGCCAATGCCCAACGACACCACCAGCAGTAAACTGAAGAATATCCAGTCTACGATTCCTAAGGACTTCGGTCTTATGATCTCCATCTCGAGTTCGAATCGCGGGGTGTTGTAAAGGACTGTTCTCAGATGTCTCGGTTAATCAGACTCGCTCTTTCTGAAAATAAATATTTTTCCAGGTTCAGATGACGTTTCCTTTGTGGGAAAAAATCGTAACTTACGATGGTGTTTTCGTTAATCCATAACGGTAAATACATCATCATGCGATAAAAGTACATACGTCCAAATGAGCTACTTCTATCACTAAAACTTCAGTTCATTCATTAACTAAGTTATCTTAACTATGGAAGGCTTATTTTTCTGTACAACTCTTCTTTCCAGTTCTCACATGAATTCTGTGTATACTTCACTCTTCACTTGCATGAATGAGAAACCAGATAGCAGATCACAGTCAGATTATACACCTGCTGGCTTTAGTTTTCTTCTAATTACCTTACGGAGGGGGAGCCAATTCTTGAAACAAGAAGACGATTCTTGAAACAAGAAGACGCAGGCACGCAGCAGTCGATCAGAGGTGCGATGAAACCCCCTCTTGGAGAAAGGGGCCATCGAGCAACCGTTGCTGGTTCTTAAACTGGGAAACTTGCACTGCAGTTGCCCGCTAGTATATAAAGGGACGATTTTTTTCCATTTCAAAGATGCGTCAGCGTATTCTTATACTACTGGCGAATTCAACCTTGTCATGCTTTCTTTGCTTATTATCATTATTTTTTTCAGGTTGTTTGGTCATCAAATGGTTGATAGGTTTGCTCGTATATACTTTATTTCTTCCGCTCCCATAAATACAATTTAGAAAATTTTTGTTTTCACCAAGCGCATTTGCGTTAAGAAACCTTAAACTACTTCCACTTCCATTCATTTTTCAGCTCTATATAAGTTGTAAAGGTAACAAGAACCAAAATACAACACAACTGTAAATAGAGTAATAATATTTCAACCACTTTCTCAGCTAAAATATTCCAATGGCATGCACATGGTCCAAGCAGAGAATACTAATACCACCAGAGTGGCTCAAATCCGATCAAAATAATATCTTCAGCAGCAAAAGGGCCAATAATCGCTATGATGATAATATCTATTTTGACCACCAAAGGATTAAAGTTTAGCTACAAAGGGAATTTCAACTGGGTGGGGATGGGGTCCTTGTGGCGGGGTCAAGCATCTGACTGAGGTACCCCGGGCCTGCTTGGACACCTCTTGGCCTCGGCCATGTCCTGGCAACCCAATAGCGACGCACCTGTGACAGGTCTAGTGGAGAGACATCATAACTCATTACTATCTGCACAGTTTTGTTACCTAATCAGCCGTAGTCTCAATGCCACGTGTAAATGCTTACCTCTAAGTTGTTTAAAACCACTGTTTAAAACTCGTCATACCTGGCAAGAACACAGCCTAATGAGACTGGTCACTGTTGCTCAGTTAAAGGCCAACTTAGGAACAAATCCTTGACGTAACCAAGAGTTATTGCGTCTAATCTAGGCGAAGATTTGGTCGATCAAATACCCTTAATATACCCATAGTCTGTATAGGACAACACATTCATACACTAACATGCAGAGAGATCGAGTTTGTTTTGTTAGACTACCCTGTGTGGTATTTACACGAAGAAAAGTGCATTCTCTAAGAGTTTTTGTTCCTAATCTAGGCCAAGCGGCCAAGGTTTGGTCAACCAAACACTAAATATACCCATAGTCTGCACGACAGCACATTCATTACACTAATATATTGTACTAACAGACGTTTTAGTCTATTGAAGTGCTGTTCAAACTACAAGTATAATCTCAAATATCTATATTAATGAACAATAAAATCTTGTGACAGGACCAAGACGCAGACTAAAGCCGGTTAGTGGGATCTCGAAGTGGTCCTTGTCATATCTGCACACAGCCACGGCCTAATAAGACTGCTGTGTAGTCAAAGCCTATTTTCATGAAGTGGGGCCTTACCATTATCAAAATGTAGGATTCCAAAGTTCCTCACAAAATCTTGACAAGATGTCAACAAACAACCAGATAAGACTGGAGGCCGAAACGTAGAAATTTGGCCTCCGGTGTATAAGCTTTGATGTGCAGGGTGATTGGGTGAACACACTCTTTTCAGGGGTCGATTATACTATTTTCTTATGTGTGATTTATTTACCTATATTCTCGGTCATTTGCATATTTATGTATATGTTCCTGCAATAATGACTGCATAATGAACCACCAAAGATTGGTTGCTTACGCGCCAATTTATGAAATCAGAAGTCGAAACTTAAAATTAATTGAGAATTGTTACAATAAATGTAGAGTAATTGTGGTTAACTTGGTATGGGACGTTCTTTCCAAGTGATAACTGTAAATGCAGTTAATGTTTAGAGCTAAACCATAGTCTCATTATCATTTAATACTGAAGCATGTCAAAATATCCGTGTACTGATAAATAATGATAAACATTTAGCTGTTTCGGTTAACACATGTTAACCTAAAATTATCTTTAGACGGTAAAGGAGAGCACATGTTATTTTATATACTTTAGATTTTGCCACCGGTTGAATGAATATCAAATTTAAGGAGCGTGGAAGTCATGGTGGGGAAATGTGGCATCACTGCACAGTGGGCCTGATAATTTTAGCCTTAGTTGATTTCCAAATATTCAGCAAACATTTGTTATATTTTCCTTCCTGTTGATACAAGCATTTGTCGTGATATATAATTGTTTCAAGAGATTTTTTATCTTAAACAGATTAGTAAATCAAAATGGGGGTAAATTTGCGGTCATTCTATAGAAATAAATCATCGCAGTCTGTGCTAGGGAGTAGTAATTAACTAAAAGAGCGCTGGGAGTCTAGGAAGGGTTAATGGCCTCTGCAGGCTTGAGTCTAGCAATCCAGGCACCGGTTTGAAATGGCTCAAATCCCTTTACGATGACAAAACTAGAAATATTAACAAATGTAAGATTATATGAATCTAATAAAAAATAGCAGCATAATCGTAAGTTATTAGGCGCGTTTCTACGCAAGGTCTCTCTCTCCCAACTTGTCGAGCAGACAAGACTCTATATCACTTCCCATAGGCCTACCTTGATAACTGGCCAGCCGCCACAGACACACTTGCACACTTTTTTTTATGAAATAGAACAAAAATGGATTAACTTAAGGTATTAGTTATGGACATCGCGATATCAGAACAACATGAACAAAGAAAGTGTAGCCATGTGACATCTCGACTCAACGAATGTGACATTAGTACCACATAGGTACTCCTCAGTGAGGCATATTCTCCACCTATCTAGACCGGCACGGTCTAGATAGGTGGAGAATATTTTTATATTTTTATATGGGGTCGCCGTTTCGGATGAGCCGTTTCCATCTACTTCTATCATGCGCTTTTACCTCATCAATTCCCTTCTCACGTAAGTCTCCTCTCACACAGTCCTTCCATCTCTTTCTTGGTCTCCCTCTTCTTCTTCTTCCTTGAACCTCCATCCCCATAGTATGTCTCCCAGCGTGGTCTTCATCTCTCCTCAACAGGAGTCCATACCTTTTCAGCCTCCCCTCCTGCACTTTCTTTGATACTTCCACCACCTTAGTCGACTCCATTATGGAGTCATTTCTGATTCTATCCTCTTGTCTCCCCAGTAGCTTTAAGGTAGGATGAAGGTCAAAAATGATACTTGGATATAAAGATGGCTGATTTTAGATAAGTTAGATAAAGAAAATTTTTTAACAGAGAGAAGAACGGTTATTAGAATTAAACTTACTTTTTGTAATCAATTGCATAATCGAATGGGACAAGGAGGAGTGGCGAGTTTCCACTCTCACTCTGTTACTTATCGACTAGCATCCAGAAGTGGATTTAGTTGCAACCAGCGTTGCTGTTTTTTCTTCACAACATTGGCTTTTAGCAGTGTTACCATATGCAGTTCTTTTGATTTTCGAAGAAATCGTAGTTTATGGTAGACTAGTTTACTTTAAATTGTTTTCATTTTGACATTGTCTCTTCAAAGAAAACTTTGTAGATGGTAAACTAATTTGCTATTTCAAATTAGATCCTACAGTTCTATTTCCTTTTAAGCTAATACCCCAAAATGGATTATATAAAATAATTTCATTCTTTCACAATATATTTAGAAGGCGAAGTGAAGAATTTTATTCCTCAGCGCCGTGGCTGTGGTCAGAATATACACAGCGGATTGCCAGAAGTAACTAGAAAGCCACACTAGTAGACGAAATTCCTCGAAACTGCAACACTGGTTGCAACTCTCACGCTCATTAAAGCTAACTTGGATGCGAGAAGAAGGTCAATCGTTTTCCGAAACGAAGACGTCTCTCATGAAGCGTCTGCAACAAACTTTGAAATGAAGACATTCATGACCTGGTAAAGAGTCTCCTCTTATATTCTGATCTGTACTGTACCTATAGCCTTGGCCCTTATTCATGCTACTGCATGAGTTGTGTCCAAATATCAACACAGCTCTCAGTTACTACGTGCATTGTGGACGCAAAGAAAAGTGTGGTACTAGGTCTGCACACTCAAAAGACAATTGAGCTACAGACAAATACTGCCAAACAACTTTTTGAAAATAGATTATGACAGCAGTAGTTGAATGAAAGTAGAATTCTTTGCTGTATCTGAGATCCTTTCCATCTGAAAACATAATTTTGGATAATCTTGGCGTCAGCGTACTAGATAATCTAATAAGGCCTCTCGCTTTAGCAGACTAGGAATTTTGAACCTCTTGCTTTAGCAGGCGAGAGAATCTTAAATTTCTCGCTTTAGTAGACTAGTCGATCAACCCTTAGCATCGTTGGTCCTACTACACTGGCGACAGGGCAGTAGTCTTCATCAATTCAGGCCCGAACTCCTTGACGTCATCAAATCCAGTTACAAAAGGGATAAGGATACGTCGAGATACATTGAGGCCTTTGATGGATTCGGGCCTTCAGAGGCACACATACAAAAAAAGCCCAGGCACTTCTGCAGGTCGGTGTTACACGGATTCATCTCTCTCTCTCTCTCTCTCTCTCTCTCTCTCTCTCTCTCTCTCTCTCTCGAGCAATTTCTCTCCCTCTCAAGCAATTTCTGTGGCTGTTCTTCACCCGAACAGTGTTTCGTTACGCTAAAATGCATTGTTCAATCAATCATGCAAGTCTTCCGCCTCACAGGAAAGAATCATGTGGCAATCATAAGTGACAGTGTATTCAAACGTGCATGTGACTGACTGTCGTTTAGGAATAATCTTAAAGATCTAAAGATTAAACACACAGATCAAAGAACATTGTGCAGTGTTTACATACAAGTGCTTGGATGATCACTGTCTCTTTTGAGCTTTGAAAAGGAAGCACTCGATCAAATACCTTTTCGAAAACCGATTCTAAAAAACAAGCTCATTTGTCACTAAATAGATTTTCAAAATTGTAAATTTTCCAGAATGACAAACACTGATAGCATTTCGAATCAAATCACGAAGTTAGTCATTTTCAGACGTATATAACTTTTAGAGTAAATAAAAAAAAAAAAGCCATTTTCAGAAATTTGTAACTTTTGAAGCAATAAACTATCTAGTTTGAAAAAAAAAACTAGCCAATTTTTTTAAATCTTTAAACTTCTCAAACAAACAAATTTGCTATTTTCAGAGATCTGAACCTTTTGAAACAGAAATATAAAAAATCTGTAACGTTTGAAATAAAAAAAACTTGACTTTTTCAGAAATTGTAACTGTTAAAAAAATATATATAAATATAATTTTCAGAAATCTATAACTTTTGAAAAAAAATATCATTTTCAGATATCTATAACTTTTGAGAAAGAAATATATATCTCTGAAATCTGTAACTTTTGTAAAAAAAAAATCTATTTCAGAAACCTGTAAGTTTTAAAATAAAACATAATTTCCAGAAATCTATCTTCTTCTTCCCAGCTTGTTCCCATTTTTATATGGGGTCGCCGTTTCGGATGAGCCGTTTCCATCTATTTCTATCCTGCGCTTCTGCCTCATCAATTCCCTTCTCATGTAAGTCTCCTCTCACATAGTCCTTCCATCTATTTCTTGGTCTCCCTCTTCTTCCTCTTCCTTGCACCTCCACCCCCATAGTATGTCTCCCAGCGTGGTCCTCATCTCTCCTCAACAGGAGTCCATACCATCTCAGCCTCCCCTCCTGCACTTTCTTTGATACTTCCACCACCTTAGTCGACCCCCTTATGTAGTCATTTCTGATCCTATCCTCTCTTGTCACCCCAGACATCCACCTAGGCATTCTCATTTCTGCCACATCCATCTTCTTCTGCTCTGTTTTTCTCATGCTTGCTGTTTCCGTACCATACAGCATTGCTGTTCTTACCACCGTCTTGTGAAATTTTCCTTTTAACCTAAGCGGCACTCTTTTGTCATAAAGAACTCCAGAGGCCGCTCTCCAGTTGTTCCAGCCTGCCAGAAATCTATAACATTTGAAAAAGAATATATAAATTTCTGAAACCAGTAACTTTTGACAAAAAATGTCATTTTCCGATTTCTATAACTTTTTAAAAATATATCATTTTCAGAAATCTATAACTTTTGAAAAAGAAATATAAATTTCTGAAATCTGTAACTTTTGAAAAAAATATCATTTTCAGAAACCTGTAACTTTCGAAAAAAAATATATAATTTTCAAAATCTGTAACATTTGAAAAAAAATATATAATTTTCAAAATCTGTAACTTTTGAAAAAAAAAATTATTTCAGAAACCTGTAACTTTTGAAAAAAAAATAAATAATTTTCAGAAATCTATAGCTTTTGAAAATAAATAAATAAATAATTACTTGTAATTTTCAGCAATCTGTAACTTATGAAACACTTCACCAAAAATAAACATTTGCAAAATCCTGTAACTTTTTTTTCCTTTTTGGATGAATTCACCATTTCAGGCGGAGAAGCGCCCAACTCCAGCTCCACATGGCAAATAAGATAGACAACCTACTGACCCAGCTGGGCACAGGACGATGGAATGCCTTGCACTCTTCATCACGGGGTATTGTAAGTACTGACGAGCATCCTGTGAGAGGTAATTGAGACTTTTTGTCGTGGGGGCACTCACGGGGTTTAACTGCACCTGTACGACGACAACGACGACGCGTCTCAGATGCCCCCACCTGGGTACGAAATGCCCACAGTGTCTAGGAAACATCGTATCAGTGAGATAACGGGCCCTCCAACGATAGGCATCGATTTGTTTGTGAAAAACGCTACGACAACAGCAGGTATCAGAAGAGATAATGTAGTTCGTTAGCACTGATACGGTCTGTTGATAGGAGGTTTCATTTTTGAATGGATTCTGGAAGAGAGTGAATGATCTGACTGCGTGATCTAGAAAGCGGTTCCTAATGGACACAAGAAAAGATGACGATTCCACGTTGCTTTGTATTTAGTCTGATTTTATGTAAAAGCAGAGTTCTGCAGTCATAATGCTTGCAATCATCTCCCTCGCCATGCACCAAAGAAACAATAATTTCTGTCAATTATTCCTTTGTGCTTGCATTATGACTACAGGACTGACTTATGGTTCATGGCTACTACTACTACTACAAGCGCCCTTAGTAAGAGGGATATAAGCACGAGATTTGAAAGGGAAAACATGGTTTTCCTGCTTAGGAGAGAGACAAAATTTTCTCATAGGATTTTATTAACTAATTTAAGGGGGAAAAACCAGGGAGATTATCTTAATTATCAGACACTGACTGAAACTTTGTCTTCCTCTTGTCTTTAATACTAACAAAGAAAGGTAGTACTGTAATGAGGTCTTTCTTATCGAGTGATTCGGTTCATCGAATGTTGTTTTACGTTACCTACGTTACTTTCCTTCACTTGAATATTTTAAGAGCTTGATAATCAGTTAATGGTCTTTTTAACTTCATCCATACATACGTGTAGTACTCACGTTCAAAGATAAGGCCTCACCGGGTGGCAAGGAAGAGTAAAGGAAATAATGTAAATTTGCGTAACAGTTATCCTTACAAGTGCAACATTAATTTGATGGTAAATGTTGAGATAGGAGTCTCGACATTCTAGTCCTATTTATTACATGCTGAACAAGGCGTGACCCGACCTCCAACTTACTCGGAGCGTGTGCTAAAATCTATGGCCAAATAGAGCATTGTTTCACAAACGAAAATTAAAATAAATACGCTCTATTTTATCATAAGTAATTGTTGTGAAATGTTTAATCAGGTACATTATTTTTTACATTTTTTTTCTAATAAATAAATCATAAATATCCTATCCTAAAATCCCTGTATCTTTAACTCAACGCAAAACCACCTTTTTCAGGCCTTTGTAGGCTTTCCTAAACCCCCCCCCCCCCACAAAGTATTCTGTAGGCTTACTCCCCGAGCAAACCAAAATGACAGGGCATTCCAGTCTCTTGAGGACTGTAGAAGATGTGTGGGCATCTTCAGAGTTTACCCACATCACCTTACACACACTGGTCAGCCACTCGTTCACACACTCACTCCTGGACCACTGGACCATCTCGTTTGAATCCAGTCAAGTCTTTAGCTTTCAATACCCAACGTCGTTCACATTTACATTTATCCGTTTTGGACTTATATCATTCCAGAATGCCTCTGTTCTGTACTTCTCATTCATTTATTCATTTACCCTTCAACATCCTCTCTCAATACTTCCCCTAGTACAGCAACACCGGTGTCAGGCAAATTTCTCGAAATCAATTGCGCGAAGGTAAATTTCTCGAATTCAATTGACCGAAAAATAATTTCTCGAACTATCTTTTTCTCGAATGTCAATTACTCGAAAACAAACAAGTACATTTCTCGAACTCAATCGAAAGTATCCCATAAGCGCTAAAGACCAATTCATAAAGAGGCTATTAGCATTCCAAGCGTAAATTTCTCGAACACAATCGAAAGTATCCCATAAGCGCTAAAGACCAATTCATAAAGAGGCCATTAGCATTCTAAACGCTTCTCATTCTGTTTAAAAAATTCTGAATTGAGTTTTTCCTGTCATATTTTTCTCTAGTAGTCTCAACCCATCAAGATGGAAGCAACGTATGTTGAGAATGAAAAGGGAAGGAAGAAATTATGTTTAAATGGATATTTATATATCAAGGACAAAGGAGTAAATAACAAAATTTATTGGAAATGTGAAATGTGCAAGAAATTTAAATGTTCTGCTCGTGCTATCACCATCGATAATAATATAGAAAATGAGAGTGGTGACCACAATCATGCAGGAGATGGGGCTAAAGTCGAAGCTGCCAGAGTCCAAGAAAAAATGAGAGAGGATGCAATCAATAGTCGGGATACACCCCATTATATAGTGTCTTGTGCTTCAAAGGGGGTAAGTGGGGCTGTTGCGGTGAAACTCCCATCAATATCAAATATGAAGAGGAATAGACGCAATATACGAGCTAAGAAAAATGATGTCCCTGCTTTGCCCGATTGCCAAGAAGATCTTATCATCCCGAAAGAATTTACCAAAACTCACAAAGGAGAACTGTTTCTTATGTATGACTCGGGTCCCACAAATGATCGTATATTGATTTTTTCGACACAGAGAAACCTCGATTTACTAGCACGCTCAGAGAACTGGTTCGCTGATGGTACCTTTAAGACTGTACCTTCAATTTTTTTTTCAGTTGTATACAATACATGGTGTGGATTCAGGAAGTATCATACCCCTCGTTTATGCACTATTACCGAACAAAACTCAAGAGACCTACAAAAGATTCCTGCAGATTGTAAAAGAAAAAATCCCAACATTTGAGCCAGCCTCAATAATGATAGACTTTGAATTGGCCATGATTAGAGCTATAGAGCATGAATTTCCAAGGACAAAATGCCGTGGCTGTTTTTTTCATTTTTGTAAATCCATTTATCGCAAAATTCAAGAAAATGGCTTCAAAGTACGGTACGACACCGATGCTGAATTTGCTATTCAGGTTCGCCTGTTATCTGCGTTAGCATTTGTACCAGTTTTCAAGGTCGAAGAAACATTTGAATATTTAATTGAAAATGAAGTTTTTCCCGTTGAAATTCAAAGTGTGGTTGACTCTCTTGAAGATACATGGATCGGGCGGCCGCATAGAAATAACCGTAGACGTGCTCCTTTCTTTAAACATGAATTATGGAACTGTTTTGATTATGTCAAGGAAGAAATGCCCAAGACGAACAATGCAGTCGAGGGCTAGCATTACGGTTTCGAACAGCAATTAAGTGCTTGTCATCCATCCATCTGGAAATTTATACAAGGATTACAACGAGAGCAAAGTCTACAGGAGCTACGAATTGAACAATATTTGGGAGGTGTTGGTATTCTTGTGCGCAAAAAGAAGTATCGTGACTGTGCAAAAAAGGTTACAAACCATTGTAATAAATTATGACGAAGAGAGGCCTGTCGAAGAATATCTACGACAAAATAGATATCAGTTTTCGAGAAATATGGGATTCGAGAAAATGATAGTTCGAGAAATTATTTTTCGAGCAATTGAGTTCGAGAATTTGACTTTCGAGAAATTGCATTCGAGAAATTCACTTAAAATCAGATATAGATATAGATATTTCCCTTTTTAATCCCTTTCTGTCATTTATACGAGTTTTCTTAGTAAACTTACTTTCATATTTATATCAATCTGCTTAGTAAAGGACGAGAATCGGCAGGCCTTGTTTTACTTTCCTTCCTGGATTTTGCCTTAAATATATATATATATATATATATATATATATATATATATATATATATATATATATATATATATATATAGGCAATACAGCAGGGTCCATAAAACACATCAACAAGGCCTTAGTTTATTCAAACGAAACGTTTCGCACATGTTCTATGTGCATTTTCAAACTGTAAATATATCATAAAAATCATTAAAATTTACAAAAAACATTTAAAAAAATATTGAGAGAAAAAAGGAGTTATTATTAAAAACTTATAAAAATTAGCATTATTTAAAAAGGTTACAGTAAAAAAAACCAGCGCTCACCAAACTATTCAGAGGAGAAGGAGAAGAACGAATGACCAAGATTTGACACCAACCTACGACTTCAGTTATGCAAGATAAAGAGGAGAGGCGGAAACGTTAGAATTTGGATGCCTCAATATTCAATTAATTCCAATCAATCCACTCAAGATTGGCGTATTCTTTAACTACAAGGACAAACTGCAGACCTTCATGAGGTCCAACATTATTTATAAATTCAAGTGCCCGGGATGCCCCGGTATTAATGTTGGATCTTGTCACAGGTTACTGCAGCTGAGATAATGTAGCCATATGGGATACAGTTATAGAACGGGCCAGAAACTGTGTAAACCCGAATTTTCTAATATAAAGAACCATGCCTCTATATGTAAAATTGAAGTCAACAAAAAGCATTTCTCCATTATTGGTGGTACGAGCCATAGTGATTACTTAACTAACCTTGAGTCATTATACATCAAACGGCTTGTTCCTTCTTAAAACTCTAACTTCCGCCTCTCCTCTTTATCTCGCATAACTGAAGTCGTAGGTTGGTGTCAAATCTTGGTCATTCGTTCTTCTCCATCTCCTCTGAATAGTTTGGTGAGCACTGGGTCTTTTTTACTGTAACCTTTTTAAATAATGTTAATTTTTATAAGTTTTTAATAATAACCCCTTTTTTCTCTCAATATTTTTAAAAATGTTTTTTGTATATTTTAATGATTTTTATGTTATATTTACAGATTGAAAATGCACATAGAACATGTGCGAAACGTTTCGTTTGAATAAACTATGGCCTTGTTGATGTGTTTTATGGACCCTGCTGTATGCCTTTTCATATCTTCACCTGGAATCCGTATATATATATATATATATATATATATATATATATATATATATATATATATATATAATATATATATATATATTATATATATATATATATATATTTATATATAAATACGGATTCCAGGTGAAGATATGAAAAGGCATACAGCAGGGTCCATAAAACACATCAACAAGGCCATAGTTTATTCAAACGAAACGTTTCGCACATGTTCTATGTGCATTTTCAATCTGTAAATATAACATAAAAATCATTAAAATTTACAAAAAACATTTAAAAAAATATTGAGATATATTTATAATGGGTGTGAAAAGTAGCCTAAATCGTTGCGCAAGAGGATAGTGGCTAGTAGGAACCACGATGATTCTCGCGACTGCGATCGAGATAGGTCAAAGAGCAGATAGGGCGATGTTATCTTAGAATTTGAGCGCCTTAGTGACGTGAATGGTATGGTCTTGGCCTGCCACCTCTGTGGCCGCGAGTTCGATTCTCGGGCATTTCACTGAGGGGCTAGAGATGTGTATTTCTGGTAGTAGAAGTTCACTCTCGACGTGGTTCAGAAGTCACGTAAAGCCGTTGGTCCTGTCGCTGAATAACCACTGTTTCTATGCAACGTAAAAACACCAAACAAACAAACAAACAAACAACGTAGAAGCAGAGTATTGCGAACGGAGCTGAAAATACGGCATGCATTCTAAATTAAGCTGGGGATATTCACAAAAAGTTCTTTTATCCAATTAAATAAAGAATTTAGGCCAAATGCCAAGCACTGGGACCTATGAGGTCTTTCCGCGGTGAAAGGGAAATTGACAGTAAAAGGTTTGAAAGGTGTAACAGGACGAAAACCTCAAAGCATTTGCACTATGAATCAAATGTTAGGGGAAGGTTGAAAGTAAGGCGAAGAAAGCGAATATGAAAGGAGGTACAGTCAAAGGAACAACAGTGGTTGCAGCTAGGGGGCCGAAGGCACGCTGCAAAGAACCTTACGTAATGCCTACAGTGCATCGCATGAGGTCTACTGACGGCATTACCCTCCTACGGCAGAGTTCTTATATAATTCTGGTAAAAAAGATTGCTTGTATCATGACGTTAGCACGCTTACCAAATCTTATATTAATCCATTTTTACATAAATTATATTCACAGTCATCGAGGTCACCGAGGCCCGTCTCCGGCCAGTCATGGGGGTACTGGCCGGCCTGCCCTGGGCATTTGGCATCCTCATCCTGGCAGGCGCCGGGTATCTCTTCAGGCCTTGGAGGTGGCTTCAGTTTGTTTCGTCACTGCCCGGTGTATTTTTGATACCTTGGTTACTGAGAGTTTCGTCCGATTTTTAATCGTTGGTTCTAAGAATACGTTCGTTCATATTTTTTTTTTCTCTACATAACTATTTCTGTCGATTTAGCCATCTATTGCGTGCAAAGGTGCATGAGAAATGGGTAACAGCAGCTGAGCTATATTTATATTTTAATTAGGCTAAAATAGACATTATAGATCTACATATGTATGTCTGTACACACATATACTATATATATATATATATATATATATATATATATATATATATATATATATATATATATATATATATATATATATATATATATATATATATATATATATATATATATATATATATATATTATATATGTATAGAGAGAGAGAGAGAGAGAGAGAGAGATGTGTGTAAATAAATTCATCTTTTAAAACAGGATACGTCTCAAGTATAAAAGGCCCATTAATACACTCTGGTTTAAAACTAAGATTTAAACCAGAGTGTTTTAATGGGACTTTTATACTTGATATATATGTATATATATATAATATATATATATATATATATATATATATATATATATATGCTTATATATATATATATATATATATATATATATATATATATATATGCTTAAAAAATCACAGTAGATGCACGTGACTTCATAAATAAGCGAATTCCACAGGAAAATGATAGTCAGAAATCCAAGCGCTTTCGTCTTTACTCAGACATTGTCAAGGAGTTAACTATTCGGTCATTATTAATGGAGTACGTAGTTACGTTTTCTGTCCGTTACATATTTAAATGGCTTGAGTCACATTAGTCACCCATGACTGTAATTGTAAAGTAAAGATACTGTGTTTACTACTGTTGTAATTGTAAAGTAAAGATACTGTGTTTACTACTGTACTAATCATAGATAAGGAATATAAAGTTAATTTGTTTTGCGGTACTGTTATACTATGAAGGTTGCAATTTAACTTTTAATGTATTTTTGGATTCTTTTGAAATAATTTTTTTTTAATATTGTAAATAAATATAATACTGTTAAACTATTGCTGTTGGTATTAATTCCATCTTCCTGATCCTGTTTCCACTTTGTTCATGTTCTTTAGCCAGTAAAAACACAGCAGGAGGGTCTAGTCACTTTTGTTGAGACACAACCTTCCTCCAACAAAGATGAAACAGATATCAGGTTTTTCTGTGTGATCTGACTGAAAACAAGCTTTAGGCCTCTTGCCGTTATTCCCCAAGTCGTAACCTCAAGTATACCAATTTTAGAAGTAATGTTCCAAACTATTATAATAATACAATACTTGTGTCTGAACAATACAACTTAGTTGTAATGCAAACAGCTCAAGCTGGCAGCAAAGAGTTATTGCTGTTGATGGGGTTCCAGAAGGTAGCTATTTGACACCTTTGCTGATTCTGGTCTTTTAAAAGCATTGAGACAGTAGCTTTTATGCTTTTCAAGATTAATAATGTAAGCATTTATCTAGGATTCGACCACCCTTCATACACTTATGTTCTATGTATGAGGGCTATTATGTCATCACAGACCCCATGCTAAAATCTGGCTGTTTTGTTCATCTCATCCTTCGCAGATTTAGGAAAAGTTAAATGTCACCCGCTCTCCAATAAAAGATTCACATCAACCGTGTATTTGACGTCTAGGCCAGTCCCTTACGACGCTCCCTGATTGGCTGTTGATAAGCCAATCACGGGGCTGGAAACTCTCAGTCCCTCTCGAGTGTTCATACAGGCAGGATGTGTGTTCCACCTCTCCTGAAAGTCGTATCCTTCAGGAGAGGTGGAACATACATCCTCCCTCTGTGAACTCTCGAGAGACTGAGAGTTTCCAGCCCAGTGATTGGCTTATCAACAGCCAATCAGGAGCGTTGTAAGGGACTGGCCTAGACGTCACACGCACGGTTGATGTGAATCTGCTATAGGCAATTTCAAGTGGCCATGATTGTCATTTTTATTCACTCCTATTTTTAATACAACTGAAGATATAATAATAATAATAATAATAATAATAAGAGAACAAAGATCCCCTCCATGAAAGCCTACAACACCAAGAAATTAAGGGAGAAAACAAGTGAGGTCAATGAAATAATGGGCACAATACACACCACCAGTATCACAGAAACCAATAACTTGGTATATGCAGGAGCAAGATTAGTAGCAGAACTGATGGGGATTCGAACACCAACACCACCAGCACAACCAGCCCAACAGAAACCAAAACAGCAACCTCCTTGGAAAAGGAACTTGGAAAAGCAAATCATGGTGATGAGATCTGACTTGAGTAAACTGGAAGAGATGGCAGAAAAAAGGCTAAGAAGCAAGAAAACAAGGGAGGGACTCAACGAGAAATACAGAGTACAAGAGCGGGGATTAAACAACACAATAGACGATGTAAATCAGAGGCTTAAGGCCAAAGCCAAAGATGAAACAGGGAGAATAAAACAAAGATTCACAGAGATCATGATAGACACAGTCTGACACCAACTAAAGAAAATGCCAAACTGGAAAGCCCCAGGTCCCGATGAAGTCCATGGATACTGGCTCAAAAACTTCACGGCCCTACACCCACGAATAGCAGAACAACTCCAGCATTGTATCTCAAATCACCATGCACCCAAATGGATGACCACAGGAAGAACATCCTTAGTACAAAAAGACAAGAGTAAGGGAAATATAGCCAGTAACTATAGGCCTATCACCTGCCTACCAATAATGTGGAAGTTACTAACAGGTATCATCAGTGAAAGGCTACACAACTACCTAGGGGAGACAAACACCATCCCCCAACAACAGAAAGGCTGCAGAAGGAAGTGTAGGAGCACAAAAGACCAGCTCCTGATAGACAAAATGGTAATGAAGAACAGTAGGAGAAGGAAAACCAACCTAAGCATGGCATGGATAGACTATAAGAAAGCCTTCGACATGATACCACACACATGGCTAATAGAATGCCTGAAAATACAATGCGCAACTGGAATACAATACTTACAAGCTCTGGAATAAGACTAGCAGAGGATAATATCAGGAGAGGGATCTTCCCGGGCGACTCACTGTCCCCACTACTCTTCGTAGTAGCCATGATTCCCATGACAAAAGTACTACAGAAGATGGATGCCGGGTACCAACTCGAGAAAAGAGGCAAGAGAATCAACCATCTGATATTCATGACGACATCAAGCTGTATGGTAAGAGCATCAAGGAAATAGATACTCTAATCCAGACTGTAAGGATTGTATCTGGGGACATCAGGATGGAGTTTGGAATAGAAAAATGCGCCTTAGTCAACATACAGAAAGGCAAAGTAACGAGAACTGAAGGGATAAAGCTACCAGATTGGAGCAACATCAAACATAGATGAGACTGGATACAAATACCTGGGAATAATGGAAGGAGGGGATATAAAACACCAAAAGATGAAGGACACGATCAGGAAAGAATATATGCAGAGACTCAAGGCGATACTCAAGTCAAAACTCAACGCCGGAAATATGATAAAAGCCATAAACACATGGGCAGTGCCAGTAATCAGATACAGCGCAGGAATAGTGGAATGGACGAAGGCAGAACTCCGCAGCATAGATCAGAAAACCAGGAAACATATGACAATACACAAAGCACTACAACCAAGAGCAAATACGGACAGACTATACATAACACGAAAGGAAGGAGGGAGAGGACTACTAAGTATAAAGGATTGCGTCAACATCGAGAACAGAGCACTGGGGCAATATCTGAAAACCAGTGAAGACGAGTGGCTAAAGAGTGCATGGGAAGAAGGACTAATAAAAGTAGACGAAGACCCAGAAATATACAGACAGGAGAATGACAAACAGAACAGAGGAATGGCACAACAAACCAATGCACAGACAATACATGAGACAGACAAAGGAACTAGCCAGCGATGACACATGGCAATGACTACAGAGGGGAGAGCTAAAGAAGGAAACTGAAGGAATGATAACGGCGGCACAAGATCAGGCCCTAAGAACCAGATATGTTCAAAGAACGATAGACGGAAATATCATCTCTCCCATATGTAGGAAGTGCAATACGAAAAATGAAACCATAAACCACATAGCAAGCGAATGCCCGGCACTTGCACAGAACCAGTACAAGGAGAGGCATGATTCAGTGGCAAAAGCCCTCCACTGGAGCCTGTGCAAGAAACATCAGCTACCTTGCAGTAATAAGTGGTACGAGCACCAACCTGAGGGAGTGATAGAAAACGATCAGGCAAAGATCCTAAATAAGAAGGATATGGGATATGCCAGTGGAAATCGTACCCATAATCATAGGAGCACTAGGTACGATCCCAAGATCCCTGAAAAGGAATCTAGAAAAACTAGAGGCTGAAGTAGCTCAGGACTCATGCAGAAGAGTGTGATCCTAGAAACGGCGCACATAGTAAGAAAAGTGATGGACTCCTAAGGAGGCAGGTTGCAACCCGGAGCCCCACACTATAAATACCACCCAGTCGAATTGGAGGACTGTGATAGAGCAAAAAAAAAAAAAAAAAAAAAAAAAAAATTAATAATAATAAACGGCCCCAGAACCTGCTGAGTATATTTTCGTAACATCAGAAAAATGCTCTGAATCTTATTAGTCTAATATTGACGAGATGACGGGAGAGTGCTCTAGAACAGATTCCTTAATTAAACCAGCTTACGATACGACAAACACCCGCCTGACAATCTGGCAATCTACTACACTGAATCTCTACTCTTTTCCTCAGACTACGTCATCACCACCGTGACCCTGGCGATGATCGGGCGGGTGGCCATCTTCTCAGCTTTCCAGATCGAGGTGCGAAGCAGAGTGATCTCGACTTCCTTCATGGTGGCAGGATCGATTCCATCGTCTCTCCGTTCATTACTGAGCTGCTCGTAAGGTCGAACTCTCTCTCTCTCTCTCTCTCTCTCACTCTCTCTCCCTCGTTTGTGTACGTGTATTTTACAGTCGGAGTATATGATCAGCCATTCATGAAAACTTTAGTCATTGTAAAATTTTACTTTTACTTGCATATCTCATACAACTCCTAAAACATTCGGACTATATTTGGTTGAAGAACTATTTACTTATATCTAACAAATTGGATGAAAAACCTTTTAGCAAAACTATAAAGTGGTTTATCGTTCACACACACACACACTTATATATTATATATATATATATAATATATATATATATATATATATATATATATATATATATATATATATACCTAACAGTAGGCCAATTGTTGTGGGTGAAGATGACCATAGGACTAACTTAAGCGGTGAATCGTACACCTGACAACAACAGACTGTCATAAACGGATATATATATTCAAAATTAGCCGAGGCAGTGAATTATACACCGAACAGTAGACAAATTGTTGTGGGCGAAGATGAACATAGGACTAACAACTTAAGCGGTGAATTGTCAAAAAAAACCATAACGTAACACTTACATCTTCAAAATAAGAGAAAACCACCCCGGAATCTCGTCGGCACAACGCACTCGGCAAACCGCGCAGCAAGAAAGCACTCGATGATCATTTACACACAAACCAGACTGAGTCCTCATCTCAGCAGGCATCTCGCTCTGGGCAAAATTGATGACTCTAATAAAAATCCTTCCCCTCCCTTTACCACAGTTACCGGATGGATAGTTCTCATTTTCTCTCACTTAGTAACTGAAATCTAACAATTTAATAATTTTCCACAATCCCACAATAGGCTTTGTCGTTCGAAAACCATCGCTAAGCCAACAAAATCTGTGACATGATCATAACCCCTCTATGTTTAACTGGTCACCTGTCTCTTCATTAGCGTACCTAGGCAAAAAAAAAACCTCTTATACCGCTCGATTGGGTGGGGAAGAAATAAAGAAAGTACAGAGGTTCAAGTACTTAGGGTCCGTATTAGAGGATAGTGGAAGCATGGACCAAGAGGTGAGACATCGAATTCAGGCAGGATGGAATAACTGGAGGTCTACCTCAGGGGTCCTCTGTGACAAGAAGGTCCCTCTGAAATTGAAGGGAAAGTTTCATAGGATGGTGGTGAGACCAGCAATATTATATGGGACAGAAACAGCCAGTATGAGGAAAACAGAGGAGAAGAAGATGGATGTAGCAAAAATGAGAATGTGAGATGGATGTTGGGAGTAACAAGGGAAGATAGGATTAGAAATGACTATATAAGAGGATCGACAAAGTTAGTTGAAATATCGAAGGAAATACAGGAGGGAAGGCTTCGATGGTATGGACACCTGCCTTGATGAATTTGAAATATTATTGCAAGTTGACATAGAAGTACGTGAACTGTTGAGTGTTGACTGCGGGTTATCAAGAGAACTCTGTACTCGGTGTTCCTAGAGTTCCTTCAATTTCCTTTGAAAATTACTATAGGTTATTTTTTTATTGTAATTCTTCTTATTTTTTCCTCGATTTCTGAAAATCTGTCCCTTATACTACCACTATCGCTACAACAGAAGCAAGAACAGCAACTACTACTACTACTACTGATATTAACATTATTATAAGTTTTGATTTTTGCTGACATTGATGTTTGATAATAATCTACTTTTAGGGGCGCCATTTATAGGTGAAGGGGGGGGGGGGGGGGGGGGGGGGGGGGGGGGGCGGAGGCGGCCGGATGCCCCCTAAATCCACCACTGAATTCCCCCTTTACCATTGTAACAAAATTGGTTATAGAGGAGAAAGAGCTAAACTGAAACACTCCAGTTAAGAGGAAATCTCTGCTGTCCTGATGCAGCTTGTTCAATTGAGGGGATTATATATTGCTGAAGACGAGGAGGACCTACAGAGAAGGAATTTCAGTTGGAGAGTGGCAGGAGTCTTTAGAGGGGGCTTGCTTAAAGGTGAAGGTAAATGAAACAGAGGTTTTGGTGAGCAGGAGTATTAGGAATGCTTAATATAGTTTTATTTGCCTTTTATCAATTTGGATCAGTCTTGTTTCTCTAGGTTTAATATATGCTTTTTAAGCAAGTCATTTCGTGGCAGGGTAGCCTTTGTTTTGTGAGTATTTGTTTACATTGTTTTTGAACTTTAGTGCCCGTTGCCTTCTCATTTCACGTGCTTAGCGTAACGTTACTCAGCATGGTTAGGCGCCTCCTCCCGTTTGTTTATATTATCGAACTATCGTTTTAACGATTGTTTTTCGTTTTTTTTACGAGTGTTGATGAACGCCTACTTGGTGATGTGTGGACGTTGGTGCTCGGCTCGAGCTAGTTCGGGCTATAGCACTCCCCTGATACATCGTCTCTTAGCAGCTGGCTGATTTGGAATTTGGATCACGTTTATTTGGCAGTTTTTTTGGACTGCGATTCAGATTTAAGTCTTGAACTGTTGCTCGCAGGTCCTCCTGTCACCTGCGACTTGAATGCTTCCTGCTTTTCCCTGATGAGGGGGATTTACCAGGGAATTGGTGCCGTCACTTTCTCCCGGTACTGTTGGATATTTGCCTGCCACGTCTGCGTCTCCGGTTGGGGGTTTGCTAGCTCTTGAGATGATCTGTAGGGAGGCTGACGCCAGGTTTGACAAAATATCACTGATTTTCGTTCAGAATCGCCTTCCCTTTATATTTATGCTCTAGTGTTCATGACCTGCCCTGATAGCTGTTTTGACAAGTGGATCACGGCCCTTGGATTGTCTCGCCTCTGATGCCTCCACTGATGTGAGAACTATACGGCATTTGAATGATATATATATATATTTATATATATATATATATATATATATATATTTATATATATATATATCCAAAACCACTGGAATTAGGACTTTCGGAATTACGATCTGCGTCGTATCTCCTGTACTTTCACTGGTTCTCAATTTATATCTAATTTTCCTAATCAATTGATTACCTTCTAACTCCAAACCCAAAAAAGGCAACTTATAACGTTTCCTAACTAATTCCCCTCTAAGAAACGCTTTTACACCTGCTAGAATCTCGTCTTCATCTTGCCCTTGCTCTTTGAGAGATATATCCCACTGTATAGCCTCGCTAGTGATTTGCAATTCTTCCGTGTCGTGAAAACTTCTACTGAGAGCATCAGCAACTTCGTTAAATTTGCCCTCTATATATTTGAGCTTTGCATCTAAATCTCTGATAGTTAAAAACCATCGAGCTCTTCTAGGCGACAAATCGGGTTTATTAAAAAGATCTAATAATGGCTTGTGGTCTGTAAGAACTTCTACTTTATTCCCCATCAGTAACATTTTAAAATGAACTAAGCTCGGCACTATTGCAAAGGCTTCTTTATCTATGGTAGCCATTGATCTCTCGCTGCTGCCCTTTGTCCTGAACTTCCTGCTATAAAAGGCTATGGGATGGAATTTTAAGCTTAGGAGTGTTTCACAAACACTCCCTTTACTGACCATTGTAAAGATTCATAAGGAAATATAAACGTCTTTTAAATCGACTCAGTTTAAAACAAGCTGTTATTCGATTTCTGGAAACATAACTGGGCAGTATATGAGAACACTTCCTTACAGACGAGACAGAAAATGTCAGGGAAGCGGACACTAGGAAACCGCTTACTTGTTCATGAATGGGCTCCTGAAATTCGATGAATGCTTTCAATGACAATTGTCACTACCCTTGAAATTATACAGTTTATATGAAACTACTATAGTCCTAAAAAGGATGTAAAATAGCCTTTCCGATGTAGAGCATTTAGAAATGAAAAATGAAAATGCAGAGAAATAGTGGAGAAATGTAACTCATTTTTATAAAAAAAGGGGAAAAAATGACTATACGAAAGGGAGACACCTACTACAATAACGCATAAGATATATTGTCAGGAATTTGTTAACTTTATAACAGAGGTGTCAGGGAGGACATTTATTTTGACTCTGCGTGAAATGAAAGCAGACATCGAAAGGGGGAATTAAATTAAAGGAAATGTGTTGATGAACTTATTTTTCTGGAAACCCTGCACTGCATTTTAGCCTCCTGACGTCACCCAATGTCGGCTCAAAGTTAGTTGTTAGCAACACCTGTGATATCAGGGTTTTGCTCTTAGTTTGAAGAACCCGTGGCAGAGTGAGGTAAATTACTCCCTTGCGGTAGTTTAACCTTCCAGGGGGGTAACAACAAGTGTGGAAGTTAAGAGGCGCAATAAGGACCCTTTTCCATTGCTTTTCAATCGGTGAATTCGTTCATATCAACTCCCTGAATTAATAATAAAAAGGTTCACAGGGCTACATAGCGTGTGGTTGAATGCAAATATTTTGTACCAAATATTAATATCATTATTATTTTATTTTCTATTTATGTATCTATTTATCTTTATTTATTTATTTATATATTTTTTGTTTGTTTATCACACTCATCCTATTCGACTGGATAGTTTTTATAGTGTGGGGTTCCGGGTTGCTTCCTGGCTCCTTTGGAGCCCATCCCTTTTCTCGCTATGTGTGCTGTTTCTGGGAGCACACTCTTCTGCATGACTCCTGAAGCTACTTCGTTATATAGTTTTTCTAGGTTCCTTTTTAGGGATCTTGGGATCGTGCCTAGTATTCCTATGATTATGGGTACAATTTCCATTGGTATATCCCATATACTTCTTATTTCTATTTTCAGGTCTTGATACTTATCAATCTTTTCTCTCTCTTCCTCTTCTATTTTGGTGTCCCATGGTATTGCGATATCAATGAGTGATACTTTCCTCTTGTTTTTGTCAATCAACGTCACGTCTGGTCTATTGGCACGTATCACCATATCTGTTCTGATGCCATAGTCCCAAAAGATCTTTGCCTGATCGTTTTCTATCACTCCTTCAGGTTGGTGCTCGTACCACTTATCACTGCAAGGTAGCTGGTGTATCTTGCAAAGGCTCCAGTAGAGGGCTTTTGCCAATGAATCATGCCTTTTTTTGTACTGGTTCTGTGCAAGTTCCGTACATTTGCTCGCTATGTGGTTTATGGTCTCGTTTTTCATATTGCACTTCCTTCATATCTGGTTCTTAGGGCCTGATCTTTTGCAGCTGTTATTATTCCTTCTTTTTCCTTCTTTAGCTCTCCCCTCTGTAGCCATTGCCATGTTTCATCTCTGGCCAGCTCTTTAGTCTATCTCATGTATTGTCTGTGCATTGGTTTGTTGTGCCATTGCTCTGTTCTGTTTGTCATTTTCATGTCTCTGTATATCTCTGGATCTTCGTCTACTTTTATCAGTCCTTCTTCCCATGCTCTCCAGTCGAATAGGATGACTGTCATAGAAATAAATAAATAAATAAATAGATAAAGTGAATAAAATTAGATCAAATAGATAATTAATAATAATAATAATAATAATAATAATAATAATAATAATAATAATAATAATAATAATAATAATAATAATAATAATAATAATAATAATAATACTGTTTGGCACGAGATACTTGCATTGGTTCATTCAACCACAAGCTATTATATTATTATTATTATTTTTTTTTTTATTTATTTTTTTTTTTTATTGCTCTGTCACAGTACTCCAATTCGACTGGGTGGTATTTATAGTGTGGGGTTCCGGGTTGCAACCTGCCTCCTTAGGAGTCCATCACTTTTCTTACTATGTGTGCCGTTTCTAGGATCACACTTTTCTGCATGAGTCCTGGAGCTACTTCAGCCTCTAGTTTTTCTAGATTCCTTTTCAGGTATCTTGGGATCGTGCCTAGTGCTCCTATGATTATGGGTACGATTTCCACTGGCATATCCCATATCCTTCTTATTTCTATTTTCAGATCTTGATACTTATCCATTTTTTCCCTCTCTTTCTCTTCAACTCTGGTGTCCCATGGTATTGCGACATCAATGAGTGATACTTTCTTCTTGACTTTGTCAATCAACGTCACGTCTGGTCTGTTTGCACGTATCACCCTATCCGTTCTGATACCATAGTCCCAGAGGATCTTTGCGTGATCGCTTTCTATCACTCTTCTCAGGTTGGTGCTCGTACCACTTATTACTGCAAGGTAGCTGATGTTTCTTGCACAGGCTCCAGTGGAGGGCTTTTGCCTCTGAATCATGCCTCTTTTTGTACTGGTTCTGTGCAAGTGCCGGGCATTCGCTTGCTATGTGGTTTATGGTTTCATTTTTCGTATTGCACTTCCTACATATGGGAGAGATGTTATTTCCGTCTATCGTTCTTTGAACATATCTGGTTCTTAGGGCCTGATCTTGTGCCGCTGTTATCATTCCTTCAGTTTCCTTCTTTAGCTCTCCCCTCTGTAGCCATTGCCATGTGTCATCGCTGGCTAGTTCTTTAGTCTGTCTCATGTATTGTCCGTGCATTGGTTTGTTGTGCCATTCCTCTGTTCTGTCTGTCATTCTCCTGTCTCTGTATATTTCTGGGTCTTCGTCTACTTTTATTAGTCCTTCTTCCCATGCACTCTTTAGCCACTCGTCTTCACTGGTTTTCAGATATTGCCCCAGTGCTCTGTTCTCGATGTTGACGCAGTCCTCTATACTTAGTAGTCCTCTCCCTCCTTCCTTTCGTGTTATGTATAGTCTGTCCGTATTTGATCTTATCTTGGGTGTAGTGTTTTGTGTATTGTCATATGTTTCATGGTTTTCTGATCTATGCTGCGGAGTTCTGCCTTCGTCCATTCCACTATTCCTGCGCTGTATCTGATTACTGGCACTGCCCATGTGTTTATGGCTTTTATCATATTTCCGGCGTTGAGTTTTGACTTGAGTATCGCCTTGAGTCTCTGCATATATTCTTTCCTGATCGTGTCCTTCATCTCTTGGTGTTTTATATCTCCTCCTTCCATTATTCCCATGTATTTGTATCCTGTCTCATGTATGTGTTTGATGTTGCTCCCATCTGGTAGCTTTATCCCTTCAGTTCTCGTTACTTTGCCTTTTTGTATATTATTATTATTATTATTATTATTATTATTATTATTATTATTATTATTATTATTATTATTATTATTATTATTATTTATTTTTTTTGCTTTATCACAGTCCTCCAATTCGACTGGGTGGTATTTATATTGTTATTGTTGTTATTGTTGTTGTTTAGAAGAAGATGGGACAAAGGGAAGTTAAAATGGAACTGGTCAGCACAGCTGTTTAGGCAGACAAAAAAACACTTGATGCGTAATGAGTCGGAGTGTGACGGTGAGGGATTTTTTCTACCTAGCACTGACCCTTTCAGTGACTCCAGAGTTCAAATTCGGCTCAAAAGTTCCTCTGGAAATCTGTCACAGCGGCTCAATGAATTAGCAAAGGAAATAATGGAAGTAAAACCAAATGAAACCATAAAAATTGAATTGAACCACATTTAAATGACCTTAACAGATTTTCTATTAAAAAATATCAGCGTCAAATAAAATTAATCCTCCGTTCATTTGCCGTGTCAGCTCTTCTGGCGACAAATCTTATATGCAGAGATTTACACAATTACAGATTCAGGATTGTCATGAATAGAATATATTATAGTTATAAATGATGTGTTTTGTTGAAGAATAGTTCTCTAAGAATTACAACGATTCCTTACTGGTGTAAAAGGCGCTCATATTTTAGAACCCATATCGAAACCGGTTCAAGCTCAACATAAATTCTCTCTCTCTCTCTCTCTCTCTCTCTCTCTCTCTCTCTCTCTCTCTCTCTCTCTCTCTCTCAAGAATAGTTTGTGAAATGGAATACGCATAGAGTTTAGGCCAAAGGTCAAGCACTGGAACCTATGAGGTCATTCAGCACTGGAAAGGAAAACTGACAGTAAAAGGTCTGAAAGGTGTAACAGGAGGAAAACCTCAAAACATTTGCACTGTGAAACAATTGTTAGAAGAGGGGGGGAAAGTAAGATGGAATAAAGAGAATATGCACGGAGGCACATAAAAGGAATGAAAGGGGGTTGCAGCTACGGGCCAGAAGGGACGCTGCAAAAGACCTTAAGTAACGCCCTACAGTGCACCACATAAGATACACTGACGGCAGGCACTACCACCCCGCCTGGTCAAAATAGTGATTAAATCAGGAATGGCTTCCCTGTTGTAACTCAGACAAGGTTGTTGTAGTCTTCTGACTGGAGGTTATTCAGGGAGTGAAAAGAGCGACGCACAAAGTTACGTGAAAGCTTATGATGCACGAACGCTTATTTTATTTACAAGATAGTTTGATGTAAATTCATTAGTAAAGCTTATGATGTAAAAGAAGTCGCGATATGGAATTCTGTGGATTTACAGTTTCTTATTCCTTAGTTCTTTTTGCATCATTCTTTTAATGTTCAAGGAAGAACAAAGATACCAAATGAAGTACGAATCTTCAGTCTACATTATCATCTATATTGCATTTTGATGAGAATTAGCAGTTTAAGAGTTATTGAACAAAATGCAAGGGGAAAATGAGTTTTTTACATATCGGCAAAAATGTGTACGCTATTTTCGAGTTTATTTACGCAAAAACTATATTTCAGAAAAAACACGTAGAAACAAACTTGTGCAGAATTAATTGCTTTATTTCTTTGGTCCCTATACTTTTCATCCGTGCGATGCACCTCTTTGGAGAAAAAAACAGTAAATATGGGGAAATGTACTCCTCAAAGGGGGGTTTACCCCCCCAAAAAAGGGGATTCCACCCATCTGACGGAGGGAAACTCCTTGGGTCTTCGTTTTGTAATCCTTGAGGAGTCATTCTGCCAAATATAAAAACTTATTATTTTTTTCCTTAAAAATGCTAATTTGACTGTAGACTAAATGGCATCACTCCATCAACAACTTCAGAAGTCTAATTATGTCTTTACCTGGTTCTAACTCTCATCGATAACTTTGAAGAAAAACAGCATAATTACCACTCAGTATTTCTACCTAAATAAAACTCTTATCGCTGGTGGTCAGTAAATGAAACACTGTTGTAAATATCTTGAATACAATTTTTTTTTAGTTCAAAATTTATCAGTGAAATTCACAATACCAGGAAAATCTACTATTACTTGAAAAACCACAAGGTTTACTTAATTCTTGAATAAATTATGAAGCAAAATTAAATTAAAATTAATTTATCTAGAAAATTAATTAATCAAGAAATTAAATTTTTCAATAAATGAGAATTCTAAATAAATGCAAATTAATTCACAAGTATTAAAATAATTCAAGTATGTAATGTTAAATCACTAAGTAACACCTAAAAATCAAACAATATGTGAATGCAAAAATATGTAAGCAGACAATGTGGAAAAGCACCAAAAATTTAAAAAACACTAGGAAAGCAATAATCACAGAACATAAGATAAACGCTTCAAAAGAATTAAATACAAAACACAAAAAAATTGCAATGTGTAAAAAAACTGAATAATTTTACCTAACCACTGTAAATATTTTTTTTTTTAGGTGCACTTAAAACATAATAACACATTACCTGGTACCACTATTCCTTTTTGTTGCAGTTTTCAAATTCACTATACTCTTTCACAGGCGCCATTACAAAACACATTTACACTGTCTGTTCAGATTCCATAAAAACAACACTGTGCTATTAAGAAACTAAATAAATCTAAAAGTTACAAGTGACAATCAAGTACAAAATCTTTACATTAATGTAGAAATCAAAATTTCTCTCGGTAAAAAGAGTGAGAGAAAGAGTAAAAACTGAATTTGCTCGCAATGGTTCCAAGAATGATAACCAACACAAATTATCTCTAATATCAGAATGAACCTCTCTTCTATAGGAAATAAGTGATCTACGAAATTCTACCCCAAAATGGATGACGTCAAATCATTTTAGGGCCTGTGCACTGCTGTCATCATCTTAAAATTCTCTTTCAAAACGAGAAAGAGAGAGAAAGTGGGATTTCCATTATGAATAATCTTTAATATTACATGGGCTCAGAACATAAAATTCTCCTAACATGAAAGATGTGTTTATTGAAATACGGTTGCAAGCATAGTGTGTTGTCACTTCCGTGACAGTGACATCACAGCAGTCTTGGATTCGATACACTCATCTCATCTCATCTCCCAGTTAAATTGCTTACAAGTCAACAAATTCTGATTTGACAAATCGGGAGAGATGAGAGTTAATTTATAAGTAATAATAAACAGTTTCACAACAAAATAATCTGTAATTATTAAAATGAAATGAAAGATATTGTAAACAAAACATTTCCAGAAGTCTTACGAAACACTGCGCAATCTTAGGCAATCATCACGTGGTTACAAGTAAGACAAAGACAAACAATACTGGTTCAACAAAAAGGTTGGTCCACTACAAGACAGACTCAACAATAAAAAAAATCATGCGGCTTCAAGTAATGAATGACATTTATGCTTTCACATTCAAACCTAATTTCTCTCTCTCTTTACTCTACGCTCTATCTCCACTTTAAATTGTGCTTTTGTGAATTCTGAACACATTATTTAAACATTAAATCTAAGCTAACTTTAATATGGAATATGAACATATTACAGACACTTTACAAAATTTCATACAATTACTGATGGGACGTTATGCTCTGCAAAGGCAACAACTTGAGCTTCCTTCCTGCATCCCCAGACGATTAGTTATCCTAGGTTTGAATCCAATCTGCAACCACATTGCTCTTACGAAAAATGTGCTGCAATCTTAAATTATAATGTTACAAACACAAAGACCACCTTGTTAACCTTTGGTTCTGATTATTCATCCTTTGTAGAACTGACAGGCAATTGTGATCAAACAACACTAAACCTTCTTCATTCATAGATAAGTCTGTCAAGGGAGCCACTATGGCTGCAAAATTTGGACAAAAACGGTGATAGAATCCCGCCATTCCCAAAAACTTCTGTAACTGTTTCCTATAGTGGTTGGGATGTGGGATTAGCCTTACGGATATCTTCTACATTAGCATTTACCTGAGTGAAAAGACCTTTCCAAACTTCAAAGCTGAGATACTGCCAAGTCGCTTTCCTAAACTCAATCTTCTCTAAGTCAATTACTACATCATCAAGGTATACATCTCCTTCTATAGATCCTAGCAGTTGATCCATTACTTGTTGGAATGTTGCAGGTGTATTCATCAGACCAAACAACAGAACAGTATACTGATACAGACCAAAAGCAGTAATAAAAGCTTACAGCAACTTAGCATTCTCATCTAAGGGAATTTGAAATAACCTTTCAACAAGTCTATCTTGGAAAATATACCTGGTTTGCCCAATATATCAAGTAACCGATCTATGAGAGGGAAGGGATAATTGTCAGCCACACTGATGGAATTCAGTTTCCTACATGCTGTTGCAAATATTCAACTTCTTTCTTTAAAACATCCCGATGATAAGGTGATTCGCGATAAACTCTCTGCTTAAATGGTTTTCCATCTTCTTGGATCTTGATATCATGCTTGGTCAGATCATTATGGCTAGTTACATCTGCGAACATTTCTGGGAAACTTCTAATCACTTCACTTAATTCCTTGCCTTGCTCAACACTCGGATGTTTCAGTTTAGCCTCCAAATTTTAGAAATTGAAGAATTACTTATTTATTATTTCATTTCTCATTTATCTTGTAAGGATCTTGAAATCTGTTGGTGATGGAAAATCTCTTAACTGGCAGAAAGAAACACTAACGCTTGTTAACCTACGCTAAAACTTCTTAGCTTAGTCTCAGTATCATATTTCCATTTCATTTTATCTTGACTTACTTTCAAATTTTATAAAGAGAATTTTCTAATCTCTTTCGACTTTTTCCTCAAGTTCCTCCTATATTCTCTTTGGATTTCCACTTGATTTTCTTCCCAATTTTCTGCAAGAATCTTCAACTGTCCACTCACTTCTCTACCAAAAATCATCTCACTAGGTGAACATACCATGCTTCTTCATAAGCATTCCTAACTTCAAATAACATTAAGGGTAAACCAACATCCCATTCTTTTCCTGACTAAGAACAATGTTTTGTCAGCATACTTTTCAATGTCTGTTGGAACCTTTCCCAGGCTCCTTGACTCTCTGGATGATAAGCAGTTGATAAATGTTGTTTCGCTCCTAACAAATTCATCACATCCTGAAACAACTTGGAAGTAAAGTTTGTTCCTCCATTACTTTGAACAATTTCGGGTATTCCAAACTTTGAGAACAACTCTATTAGCTTTTCAGCAACTATCTTGGCAGATATGATTCTGACAGGTATCGCTTAAGGATATCTTGTCATAGAACACAATAATGATAACAAATATTCATTTCCCATCTTCGTCTTCGGCAGCAGTCCAGCTACATCTATAATCGTCTTGCTAGAGGGTTCTCCTCTAACTTCTATAGGTTGTAGGGGGCTTTCTGAATGGTTTCATTTGGTTTTCTAACTATCTGAAAGGTGTGACACCCTCGACAGAACCTGCAAACATCTTTATGAAGTCCAGGCCAGAAAAGCTACTTCATGATCTTCTCCACAGTCGTCCTTATTCCCATATGTCCAGACTCATAAGCTACTGCTACCACTTGCTTCCTCAATGGATATGGAATCAGAATTTATGATATTTGCCCCATTCAGCATCTCCTGGTATATCTGTAGGTCTATGCTTCCTCATCAGCAAACTTTCCTTCAGATAATAATAGGTAGAGGTTTGTTGCCTTTCTTGTTGATCAACAACTCTGAAGAACAAATCAGCTAACAATGTATCCTTCTTTTGCAGTTCCATGAGCTTCTCTCTTGTCACTTGACTGACTTCAAGGGTTGAGCTCTCAATATCTGCTAACTCAACTACTGTAGTTTCACTACAATCTTCAGGAACATTCTGATTACTCTCAGCCTCTTCAAGAACAACAGGTTCTTCTTCATCTTCTTGAGAAATCTCTTCTTGGTCAGCACCAAGGGAAACACCACTTCCCTTGAACAATTCTTCTAAGCTCAAAGATCATTTACTTGATCCCTCTTGGGTGTGGAAATCTTCAGTCTCTTCACTTACAGGCGTATCCTCTTCATACCAGGAGTATGAAGAGGATACGCCTGTAAGTGAAGAGACTGAAGATTTCCACACTTACAGGCGTATCCTCTTCATACCAGGAGTATGAAGAGGATACGCCTGTAAGTGAAGAGACTGAAGATTTCCACACCCAAGAGGGATCAAGTAAATGATCTTTGAGCTTAGAAGAATTGTTCAAGGGAAGTGGTGTTTCCCTTGGTGCTGACAAGAGAGATTTCTCAAGAAGATGAAGAAGAACCTGTTGTTCTTGAAGAGGCTGAGAGTAATCAGAATGTTCCTGAAGATTGTAGTGAAACTACAGTAGTTGAGTTAGCAGATATTGAGAGCTCAACCCTTGAAGTCAGTCAAGTGACAAGAGAGAAGCTCATGGAACTGCAAAAGAAGGATACATTGTTAGCTGATTTGTTCTTCAGAGTTGTTGATCAACAAGAAAGGCAACAAACCTCTACCTATTATTATCTGAAGGAAAGTTTGCTGATGAGGAAGCATAGACCTACAGATATACCAGGAGATGCTGAATGGGGCAAATATCATCAAATTCTGATTCCATATCCATTGAGGAAGCAAGTGGTAGCAGTAGCTTATGAGTCTGGACATATGGGAATAAGGACGACTGTGGAGAAGATCATGAAGTAGCTTTTCTGGCCTGGACTTCATAAAGATGTTTGCAGGTTCTGTCGAGGGTGTCACACCTTTCAGATAGTTGGAAAACCAAATGAAACCATTCAGAAAGCCCCCTACAACCTATAGAAGTTAGAGGAGAACCCTCTAGCAAGACGATTATAGATGTAGCTGGACTGCTGCCGAAGACGAAGATGGGAAATGAATATTTGTTATCATTATTGTGTCCTATGACAAGATATCCTTAAGCGATACCTGTTAGAATCATATCTGCCATGATAGTTGCTGAAAAGCTAATAGAGTTGTTCTCAAAGTTTGGAATACCAGAAATTGTTCAAAGTAATAGAAGAAAAAACTTTACTTCCAAGTTGTTTCAGGATGTGATGAATTTGTTAGGAGCGAAACAACATTTATCAACTGCTTATCATCCAGAGAGTCAAGGAGCCTGGGAAAGGTTCCAACAGACATTGAAAAGTATGCTGACAAAACATTGTTCTTAGTCAGGAAAAGAATGGGATGTTGGTTTACCCTTAATGTTATTTGAAGTTAGGAATGCTTATGAAGAAGCATGGTATGTTCACCTAATGAGATGATTTTTGGTAGAGAAGTAAGTGGACAGTTGAAGATTCTTGCAGAAAATTGGGAAGAAAATCAAGTGGAAATCCAAAGAGAATATTTGAAGAACTTGAGGAAAAAGTCGAAAGAGATTAGAAAATTCTCTTTATAAAATTTGAAAGTAAGTCAAGATAAAATGAAATGGAGATATGATACTGAGACTAAGCTAAGAAGTTTTAGCGTAGGTTAACAAGCGTTAGTGTTTCTTTCTGCCAGTTAAAAGATTTTCCATCACCAACAGATTTCAAGATCCTTACAAGATAAATGAGAAATGAAATAATAAATAAGTAATTCTTCAATTTCTAAAATTTGGAGGCTAAACTGAAACATCCGAGTGTTGAGCAAGGCAAGGAATTAAGTGAAGTGATTAGAAGTTTCCCAGAAATGTTCGCAGATGTAACTAGCCATAATGATCTGACCAAGCATGATATCAAGATCCAAGAAGATGGAAAACCATTTAAGCAGAGAGTTTATCGCGAATCACCTTATCATCGGGATGAATTTTAAAGTTTTAAAGAAGTTGAATATTTGCAACAGCATGTAGGAAACTGAATTCCATCAGTGTGGCTGACAATTATCCCTTCCCTCTCATAGATCGGTTACTTGATATATTGGGCAAACCAGGTATATTTTCCAAGATAGACTTGTTGAAAGGTTATTTCAAATTCCCTTAGATGAGAATGCTAAGTTGCTGTAAGCTTTTATTACTGCTTTTGGTCTGTATCAGTATACTGTTCTGTTGTTTGGTCTGATGAATACACCTGCAACATTCCAACAAGTAATGGATCAACTGCTAGGATCTATAGAAGGAGATGTATACCTTGATGATGTAGTAATTGACTTAGAGAAGATTGAGTTTAGGAAAGCGACTTGGCAGTATCTCAGCTTTGAAGTTTGGAAAGGTCTTTTCACTCAGGTAAATGCTAATGTAGAAGATATCCGTAAGGCTATCCCACCTACTACTAGGAAACAGTTACAGAAGTTTTTGGGAATGGCGGGATTCTATCACCGTTTTTGTCCAAATTTTGCAGCCATAGTGGCTCCCTTGACAGACTTATCTATGAATGAAGAAGGTTTAGTGTTGTTTGATCACAATTGCCTGTCAGTTCTACAAAGGATGAATAATCAGAACCAAAGGTTAACAAGGTGGTCTTTGTGTTTGTAACATTATAATTTAAGATTACAGCACATTTTTCGTAAGAGCAATGTGGTTGCAGATTGGATTCAAACCTAGGATAACTAATCGTCTGGGGATGCAGGGAAGGAAGCTCAAGTTGTTGCCTTTGCAGAGCATAACGTCCCATCAGTAATTGTATGAAATTTTGTAAAGTGTCTGTAATATGTTTATATTCCATATTAAAGTTAGCTTAGATTTAATCTTTAAATAATGTGTGTTCAGAATCCACAAAAACACAATTTAAAGTGAAGAAAGAGCGTAGAGTAAAGAAGGAGAGAAATTAGCTTTGTTTGTGAAAGCAGACGTGTCATTCATTACTGGAGGCCGCAAGATTTTTTTTATTGTTGAGTCTGTCTTGTAGTGGACCAACCTTCTTGTTGAACCAGTCTTGTTCGTCTTTGTCTTACTTGTAACCACGTGATGATTGCCTAAGATTGCGCAGTGTTTCGTAAGACTTCTGGAAATGTTTTGTTTACAATATCTTTCATTTCATTTTAATAATTACAGATTATTTTGTTGTGAAACTGTCTAATATTACTTATAAATTAACTCTCATCTCTCCCAATTTGTCAAATCAGAATTTGATGACTTGTAAGCAATTTAACTGGGAGATGAGATGAGATGAGTGTATCGAATCCAAGACTGCTGTGATGTCACTGTCACGGAAGTGACAACACACTATGCTTGCAACCGTATTTCAATAAACACATCTTTCATGTTAGGAGAATTTTATGTTCTGAGCCCATGTAATATTAAAGATTATTCATAATGGAAATCCCACTTTCTCTCTCTTTCTCGTTTTGAAAGAGAATTTTAAGATGATGACAGCAGTGCACAGGCCCTAAAATGATTTGACGTCATCCATTTTGGGGTAGAATTTCGTAGATCACTTATTTCCTATAGAAGAGAGGTTCATTCTGATATTAGAGATAATTTGTGTTGGTTATCATTCTTGGAACCATTGCGAGCAAATTCAGTTTTTACTCTTTCTCTCACTCTTTTTAACCGAGAGAAATTTTGATTTCTACATTAATGTAAAGATTTTGTACTTGATTGTCACTTGTAACTTTTAGATTTATTTAGTTTCTTAATAGCACAGTGTTGTTTTTATGGAATCTGAACAGACAGTGTAAATGTGTTTTGTAATGGCGCCTGTGAAAGAGTATAGTGAATTTGAAAACTGCAACAAAAAGGAATAGTGGTACCAGGTAATGTGTTATTATGTTTTAAGTGCACCTAAAAAAAAAATATTACAGTGGTTAGGTAAAAATTATTCAGTTTTTTTTTACACATTGCAATTTTTTTGTGTTTTGTATTTAATTCTTTTGAAGCGTTTATCTTATGTTCTGTGATTATTGCTTTCCTAGTGTTTTTTAAATTTTTGGTGCTTTTCCACATTGTCTGCTTACATATTTTTGCATTCACATATTGTTTGATTTTTAGGTGTTACTTAGTGATTTAACATTACATACTTAAATTATTTTAATACTTGTGAATTAATTTGCATTTATTTAGAATTCTCATTTATTGAAAAATTTAATTTCTTGATTAATTAATTTTCTAGATAAATTAATTTTAATTTAATTTTGCTTCATAATTTATTCAAGAATTAAGTAAACCTTGTGGTTTTTCAAGTAATAGTAGATTTTCCTGGTATTGTGAATTTCACTGATAAATTTTGAACTAAAAAAAAATTGTATTCAAGATATTTACAACAGTGTTTCATTTACTGACCACCAGCGATAAGAGTTTTATTTAGGTAGAAATACTGAGTGGTAATTATGCTGTTTTTCTTCAAAGTTATCGATGAGAGTTAGAACCAGGTAAAGACATAATTAGACTTCTGAAGTTGTTGATGGAGTGATGCCATTTAGTCTACAGTCAAATTAGCATTTTTAAGGAAAAAAATAATAAGTTTTTATATTTGGCAGAATGACTCCTCAAGGATTACAAAACGAAGACCCAAGGAGTTTCCCTCCGTCAGATGGGTGGAATCCCCTTTTTTGGGGGGTAACCCCCCCTTTGAGGAGTACATTTCCCCATATTTACTGTTTTTTTCTCCAAAGAGGTGCATCGCACGGATGAAAAGTATAGGGACCAAAGAAATAAAGCAATTAATTCTGCACAAGTTTGTTTCTACGTGTTTTTTCTGAAATATAGTTTTTGCGTAAATAAACTCGAAAATAGCGTACACATTTTTGCCGATATGTAAAAAACTCATTTTCCCCTTACATTTTGTTCAATAACTCTTAAACTGCTAATTTCTCATCAAAATGCAATATAGATGATATTGTAGACTGAAGATTCGTACTTCATTTGGTATCTTTGTTCTTCCTTGAACATTAAAAGAATGATGCAAAAGGAACTAAGAAATAAGAAACTGTAAATCCACAGAATTCCATATCGCGACTTCTTTTACATCATAAGCTTTACTAATGAATTTACATCAAACTATCTTGTAAATAAAATAAGCGTTCGTGCATCATAAGCTTTCACGTAACTTTGTGCGTCGCTCTTTTCACTCCCTGAATAACCTCCAGTCAGAAGACTACAACAACCTTGTCTGAGTTACAACAGGGAAAGCCATTCCTGATTTAATCACTATTTTGACCAGGGGGGTGGTAGTGCCTGCCGTCAGTGTATCTTATGTGGTGCACTGTAGGGCGTTACTTAAGGTCTTTTGCAGCGTCCCTTCTGGCCCGTAGCTGCAACCCCCTTTCATTCCTTTTATGTGCCTCCGTGCATATTCTCTTTATTCCATCTTACTTTCCCCCCCTCTTCTAACAATTGTTTCACAGTGCAAATGTTTTGAGGTTTTCCTCCTGTTACACCTTTCAGACCTTTTACTGTCAGTTTTCCTTTCCAGTGCTGAATGACCTCATAGGTTCCAGTGCTTGACCTTTGGCCTAAACTCTATACGTATTCCATTTCACAAACGATTCTTGAGAGAGAGAGAGAGAGAGAGAGAGAGAGAGAGAGAGAGAGAGAGAGAGAGAGAGAGAAGAGAGAGAGAGAGAATTTATGTTGAGCTTGAACCGGTTTCGATATGGGTTCTAAAATATGAGCGCCTTTTACACCAGTAAGGAATCGTTGTAATTCTTAGAGAACTATTCTTCAACAAAACACATCATTTATAACTATAATATATTCTATTCATGACAATCCTGAATCTGTAATTGTGTAAATCTCTGCATATAAGATTTGTCGCCAGAAGAGCTGACACGGCAAATGAACGGAGGATTAATTTTATTTGACGCTGATATTTTTTAATAGAAAATCTGTTAAGGTCATTTAAATGTGGTTCAATTCAATTTTTATGGTTTCATTTGGTTTTACTTCCATTATTTCCTTTGCTAATTCATTGAGCCGCTGTGACAGATTTCCAGAGGAACTTTTGAGCCGAATTTGAACTCTGGAGTCACTGAAAGGGTCAGTGCTAGGTAGAAAAAAATCCCTCACCGTCACACTCCGACTCATTACGCATCAAGTGTTTTTTTGTCTGCCTAAACAGCTGTGCTGACCAGTTCCATTTTAACTTCCCTTTGTCCCATCTTCTTCTAAACAACAACAATAACAACAATAACAATATAAATACCACCCAGTCGAATTGGAGGACTGTGATAAAGCAAAAAAAAATAAATAATAATAATAATAATAATAATAATAATAATAATAATAATAATAATAATAATAATAATAATAATATACAAAAAGGCAAGTAACGAGAACTGAAGGGATAAGCTACCAGATGGGAGCAACATCAAACACATACATGAGACAGGATACAAATACATGGGAATAATGGAAGGAGGAGATATAAAACACCAAGAGATGAAGGACACGATCAGGAAAGAATATATGCAGAGACTCAAGGCGATACTCAAGTCAAAACTCAACGCCGGAAATATGATAGCCATAAACACATGGGCAGTGCCAGTAATCAGATACAGCGCAGGAATAGTGGAATGGAATAAGGCAGAACTCCGCAGCATAGATCAGAAAACATGAAACATATGACAATACACAAAACACTACACCCAAGATAAGATCAAATACGGACAGACTATACATAACACGAAAGGAAGGAGGGAGAGGACTACTAAGTATAGAGGACTGCGTCAACATCGAGAACAGAGCACTGGGGCAATATCTGAAAACCAGTGAAGACGAGTGGCTAAAGAGTGCATGGGAAGAAGGACTAATAAAAGTAGACGAAGACCCAGAAATATACAGAGACAGGAGAATGACAGACAGAACAGAGGAATGGCACAACAAACCAATGCACGGACAATACATGAGACAGACTAAAGAACTAGCCAGCGATGACACATGGCAATGGCTACAGAGGGGAGAGCTAAAGAAGGAAACTGAAGGAATGATACAGCGGCACAAGATCAGGCCCTAAGAACCAGATATGTTCAAAGAACGATAGACGGAAATAACATCTCTCCCATATGTAGGAAGTGCAATACGAAAAATGAAACCATAAACCACATAGCAAGCGAATGCCCGGCACTTGCACAGAACCAGTACAAAAAGAGGCATGATTCAGAGGCAAAAGCCCTCCACTGGAGCCTGTGCAAGAAACATCAGCTACCTTGCAGTAATAAGTGGTACGAGCACCAACCTGAGAAGTAGTGATAGAAAGCGATCACGCAAAGATCCTCTGGGACTATGGTATCAGAACGGATAGGGTGATACGTGGCAAACAGACCAGACGTGACGTTGATTGACAAAGTCAAGAAGAAAGTATCACTCATTGATGTCGCAATACCATGGGACACCAGAGTTGAAGAGAAGAGAGGGAAAAAAAATGGATAAGTATCAAGATCTGAAATAGAAATAAGAAGGATATGGGATATGCCAGTGGAAATCGTACCCATAATCATAGGAGCACTAGGCACGATCCCAAGATACCTGAAAAGGAATCTAGAAAAACTAGAGGCTGAAGTAGCTCCAGGACTCATGCAGAAAAGTGTGATCCTAGAAACGGCACACATAGTAAGAAAAGTGATGGACTCCTAAGGAGGCAGGTTGCAACCGGAAACCCCACACTATAAATACCACCCAGTCGAATTGGAGTACTGTGACAGAGCAATAAAAAAAAAAAAAAAAAAATAAATAAAAAAAAAAATAATAATAATAATAATATAATAGCTTGTGGTTGAATGAACCAATGCAAGTATCTCGTGCCAAACAGTATTATTATTATTATTATTATTATTATTATTATTATTATTATTATTATTATTATTATTATTATTATTATTATTATTATTATTATTAATTATTTATTTGATCTGATTTTATTCACTTTATCTATATTTTTTTTTTTCTATGACAGTCATCCTATTCGACTGGAGAGCATGGGAAGAAGGACTGATAAAAGTAGACGAAGATCCAGAAATATACAGAGACATGAGAATGACAAACAGAACAGAGCAATGGCACAACAAACCAATGCACAGACAATACATGAGATAGACTAAAGAGCTGGCCAGAGATGAAACATGGCAATGGCTACAGAGGGGAGAGCTAAGCAAGGAAAAAGAAGGAATAATAATAGCTGCAAAAGATCAGGCCCTAAGAACCAGATATGAAGGAAGTGCAATATGAAAAACGAGACCATAAACCACATAGCGAGCAAATGTCCGGAACTTGCACAGAACCAGTACAAAAAAAGGCATGATTCAGTGGCAAAAGCCCTCCACAGCAGCCTGTGCAAGATACACCAGCTACCTTGCAGTGATAAGTGGTACGAGCACCAACCTGAAGGAGTGATAGAAAACGATCAGGCAAAGATCTTTTGGGACTATGGCATCAGAACAGATATGGTGATACGTGCCAATAGACCAGACGTGACGTTGATTGACAAAAACAAGAGGAAAGTATCACTCATTGATGTCGCAATACCATGGGACACCAAAGTAGAAGAAAAAGAGAGAAAAAAGATTCATAAGTATCAAGACCTGAAATAGAAATAACAAGTATATGGGATATACCAATGGAAATTGTACCCATAATCATAGGAATACTAGGCACGATCCCAAGATCCCTAAAAAGGAACCTAGAAAAACTATATAACGAAGTAGCTTCAGGAGTCATGCAGAAGAGTGTGCTCCCAGAAACAGCACACATAGCGAGAAAAGGGATGGGCTCCAAAGGAGCCAGGAAGCAACCCGGAACCCCACACTTTAAATATCTAGTCGAATAGGATGAGTGTGACAAACCAACAAAAAATATATAAATAAATCAATAAAGATAAATAAATACATAAACAGAAAATAAAATAATAATGATATTAATATTTGGTACAAAATATTTGCATTCAACCACACGCTATGTAGCCCTGTGAACCTTTTTATTATTAATTCAGGGAGTTGATATGAACGAATTCACCGATTGAAAAGCAATGGAAAAGGGTCCTTATTGCGCCTCTTAACTTCCACACTTGTTGTTACCCCCCTGGAAGGTTAAACTACCGCAAGGGAGTAATTTACCTCACTCTGCCACGGGTTCTTCAAACTAAGAGCAAAACCCTGATATCACAGGTGTTGCTAACAACTAACTTTGAGCCGACATTGGGTGACGTCAGGAGGCTAAAATGCAGTGCAGGGTTTCCAGAAAAATAAGTTCATCAACACATTTCCTTTAATTTAATTCCCCCTTTCGAAGTCTGCTTTCATTTCACGCAGAGTCAAATAAATGTCCTCCCTGACACTCTGTTATAAAGTTAACAAATTCCTGACAATATATCTTATGCGTTATTGATAGTAGGTGTCTCCTTTCGTATAGTCATTTTTTCCCCTTTTTTTATAAAAAGATGAGTTACATTTCTCCACTATTTCTCTGCATTTTCATTTTTCATTTCTAAATGCTCTACATCGGAAAGGCTATTTTACATCCTTTTAGGACTATAGTAGTTTCATATAAACTGTATAATTTCAAGGGTAGTGACAATTGTCATTGAAAGCATTCATCGAAATTTCAGGAGCCCATCATGAACAAGTAAGCGGTTTCCTAGTGTCCGCTTCCCTGACATTTTCTGTCTCGTCTGTAAGGGAAGTGTTCTCATATACTGCCCAGTTATGTTTCCAGAAATCGAATAACGCTTGTTTTAAACTGAGTCGATTTAAAAGACGTTTATATTCCTTATGAATCTTTACAATGGTCAGTAAGGGAGTGTTTGTGAAACACTCCTAAGCTTAAAATTCCATCCCATAGCCTTTTATAGCGGAAGTTCAGGACAAAGGGCAGCAGCGAGAGATCAATGGCTACCATAGATAAAGAAGCCTTTGCAAATAGTGCCGAGCTTAGTTCATTTTAAAAATGTACTGATGGGGAATAAAGTAGAAGTTCTTACAGACCACAAGCCATTATTAGATCTTTTTTAATAAACCCGATTTGTCGCCTAGAAGAGCTCGATGGTTTTTAACTATCAGAGATTTAGATGCAAAGCTCAAATATATAGAGGGCAAATTTAACGAAGTTGCTGATGCTCAGTAGAAGTTTTCACGACACGGAAGAATTGCAAGTCACTAGCGAGGCTATACAGTGGGATTATCTCTCAAAGAGCAAGGGCAAGATGAAGACGAGATTCTAGCAGGTGTAAAAGCGTTTCTTAGAGGGGAATTAGTTAGGAAACGTTATAAGTTGCCTTTTTGGGTTTGGAGTTAGAAGGTAATCAATTGATTAGGAAAATTAGATATAAATTGAGAACCAGTGAAAGTTAAGGAGGATACGACGCAGATCGTAATTCCGAAAGTCCTAATTCCAGTGGTTTGGATATATATATATATAAATATATATATATATATCATTCAAATGCCGTATAGTTCTCACATCAGTGGAGGCATCAGAGGCGAGACAATCCAAGGGCCGTGATCCACTTGTCAAAACAGCTATCAGGGTCAGGTCATGAACACTAGAGCATAAATATAAAGGGAAGGCGATTCTGAACGAAAATCAGTGATATTTTGTCAAACCTGGCGTCAGCCTCCCTACAGATCATCTCAAGAGCTAGCAAACCCCCAACCGGAGACGCAGACGTGGCAGGCAAATATCCAACAGTACCGGGAGAAAGTGACGGCACCAATTCCCTGGTAAATCCCCCTCATCAGGGAAAAGCAGGAAGCATTCAAGTCGCAGGTGACAGGAGGACCTGCGAGCAAACAGTTCAAGACTTAAATAACTGAATCGCAGTCCAAAAAAAACTGCCAAATAAACGTGATCCAAACCAATTCCAAATCAGCCAGGCTGCTAAGAGACGATGTATCAGGGGAGTGCTATAGCCCGAACTAACTCGAGCCGAGCACCAACGTCCACACATCACCAAGGAGGCGTTCATCAACATTCGTAAAAAAAACGAAAAACAATCGTTAAAACGATAGTTCGATAATATAAACAAACGGGAGGATGCGCCTAACCATGCTGAGTAACGTTACGTTAAGCACGTGAAATGAGAAGGCAACGGGCACTAAAGTTCAAAACAATGTAAACAAATACTCACAAAACAAAGGCTACCCTGCCACGAAATGACTTGCTTAAAAAGCATATATAAACCTAGAGAAACAAGACTGATCCAAATTGATAAAAGGCAAGGCAAATAAAAAACTATATTAAGCATTCCTAATACTCCTGCTCACCAAAAACCTCTGTTCATTTACCCTCACCTTTAAGCCAGCCCTCTCTAAAGACTCCTGCCACTCTCCAACTGAAATTCCTTCTCTGTAGGTCCTCCTAATCTTCAGCAATATATAATCCCCTCAATTGAACAAGCTGTATCAGGACAGTAGAGATTTCCTCTTAACTGGAGTGTTTCAGTTTAGCTCTTTCTTCTCTATAACCAATTTTGTTACAATGGTAAAGGGGGAATTCAGTGGCGGATTTAGGGGGCGTCCGGCCGCCTCCACCCCCCCCCCCCCCCGCCCCTTCACCATACCATGGCGCCCCTAAAAGTAGATTATTATCAAACATCAATGTCAGCAAATATCAAAACTTTTAATAATGTTAATATTAGTAGTAATAGTAGTAGTTGCAGTTCTTGTTTCTGTTGTAGCGATAGTGGTAGTATAAGGGACAGATTTTCAGAAATCGAGGATAAAATAAGAAGAATTACAATAAAAAAATAACCTATAGTAATTTTGTTTTTTCAAACGGAAATTGAAGGAACTCTAGGAACACCGTCCGAGTACAGAGTTTCCTTCCTTGATAACCCGCAGTCCAACACTCAACAGTTCACGTACTTCTATGTCAACTTGCAATAATATTTCAATTCATCAAGGCAGGTGTCATACCATCGAAGCCTTCCCTCCTGTATTTCCTTCGATATTTCAACTAACTTTGTCGATCCTCTTATATAGTCATTTCTAATCCTATCTTCCTTGTTTACTCCCAACATCCATCTCACATTCTCATTTTTGGCTACATCCATCTTCTTCTCCTCTGTTTTTCCTCATACTGGCTGTTTCTGTCCCATATAATATTGCTGGTCTCACCACCATCCTATGAAACTTTCCCTTCAATTTCAGAGGGACCTTCTTGTCACAGAGGACCCCTGAGGTAGACCTCCAGTTATTCCATCCTGCCTGAATTCGATGTCTCACCTCTTGGTCCATGCTTCCACTATCCTCTAATACGGACCCTAAGTACTTGAACCTCTGTACTTTCTTTATTTCTTCCCCACCCAATCGAGCGGTATAAGAGGTTTTTTTTTTGTTTTTTTTTTGCCTAGGTACGCTAATGAAGAGACAGGTGACCAGTTAAACATAGAGGGGTTATGATCATGTCACAGATTTTGTTGGCTTAGCGATGGTTTTCGAACGACAAAGCCTTTTGTGGGATTGTGGAAAATTATTAAATTGTTAGATTTCAGTTACTAAGTGAGAGAAAATGAGAACTATCCATCCGGTAACTGTATCTACACTTTGTCTTAATAATATTGCAAGAGGCTTTGTGATAGAATGAACTACTTTCTTTAACAAAATAGCAGGCACTCCATCAGGCCCTGCAGCAGCTCCATTTTTAATTTCATTAATAGCCTGCACAATATCAGCTTCATTAATATCTATGTCAGCTAAATATTCACTATTTTCACCCCTTATTTCTATATCATTATCTTCATTATCTATTCTAGGGGTGAATTCTCTCTTATATCGTTCTGCCAATATGTTGCAAATTTCCTTTTTTTCATTCGTTAATCTCCCTTCAATTCTCAGAGGGCCTATTTCTATTCTTCTTTTATTCATCTTCTTCGCATATGAGTATAATAGTTTGGGGTTTTGCTTGATATTTAATAGGGTTTTTTTCTTCCAAGTCCCGTTTTCATTTTGTTTTCTTTTCTTTGATTGTATAATCTTTTGTTCTGCATTTTCTATCTTACTTTTTTAGTTCTATAACTTTCCATGCATTTTTTTCTTTTGCAAGACCTTTTTTTCCACTTTCTGATTTTCTGGAACAAGATCCTTCTGTCTCTTGGTATGCATGACTGATGTTTACTTTTCTTCTTCGGTATATATTTATCCACTATTTTCTCTAATATTTTATATAATATCTCTGTATTTACCCTTATGTCATCACTTACGAAAATGTTATCCCAATCTTTGTTTAATTCTTAATTTATTTCTGAACCATTTTTATATTTTTACTGTAAAGAAGTTGTATTTTTCCATATCCTTCCCACTTTTTCATTTCTTGCTTTATCTCTGTTTTCACTTGCTTTGGAATGAACTGTTAATTCTATGACATTATGGTCTGAAATACTCGCATTATAAACTATATTTCTTTAACATAATTCATCTCGTTCACAAATACTAGGTCTAAAGTATTTCCTTTCTTGTTGGCCAGGTGATTTATTTGTTGAATGTTGTATTCTAGTAGCATATCTAATAGCTTTCGAATTGCCTCTTATCTTCTGCACTACTATTACTCTCTTTTTTATATGTATAAGTACAACCACAATCTCCTATTCGTTTCTTCCAGTCTACGAAAGGAAAGTTGAAGTCACTAGATAGGAGAATAGTCCAGTCCTTGTAATTTCTACATATATCATCCAATTTTTCAATTATTAAGTCAAACTCTTTAGTATTAGGAGTCTATGATATTACTATGTTCATTAATTTTTCAGATTCAAATTCTACCGCTAATTATTTCACATTCTGAGTTACTATATTTTCTCATATATTTTCCTTGTTTTTTGTCTTTCCCATATATTGCGGTTCCCCCTTGATTCCTATTTTTTCTATCTGATCTATAAGTTTGGAACCCTTTTTATTTGATCATCATTCCCAGTCTCTTGGGAATACCAGGTTTCACTTATATTCATTATATCTATTTTCTTTTCATTTGGGTTCGTTCTTCTAAGTACTCTATTTTTCTTTTTGATTACTCGTAACTAAACCCTGCGCATTCATCACTATGATGGTTTGCGTGTTTTCTCCTTCATTTAATATTGGTAGTAATAAGGATTTTCCCATGTCTCCTTTCTGTTTCTGGTATGTTGTTCTTTTTTCATTTCCAGAAATTCTGACATTAAAAAATCCAACTTTTCCATAATATTTGATCT
>NC_087200.1:9335272-9382772 GCF_015104395.2 Macrobrachium nipponense | reverse complement strand
AAATTCTTTTTCCAGGAAATCTGGGGAACAAATTCGCAAGGCTCTTAAGAATAGGTTGCTAGCTAGACCTATCTTGATAGTATTGTCATGATAGCTAAAGTAGTGAATATATGAAAGTGAGAACGTTGGTTTTCTGTATATGGTAAATTTGTATTCTGTCGTGTCTCTGATTATTAAAACATCAAGAAAAGGAATTTGTTGTCTGTTTCCCATTCAACTTTAAATTTGATGCTGGGCACTAATGCGTTTAATTTTGAGAGGAATTCATTAAAATTACCCCACTTATTATCCCAAAATGTTAGTATGTCATCCACGTATCTCATCCACAGCATGTTTTTGGTTTTATTGCATTTATTACTGTAGTTTCAAAGTATTCCATGTACAGATTGGCTAAAATAGGACTTAAAGGACTACCCATACTACACCCGAATTTTGCTTGTAGAATGATTCCCCGAATGAAAATACGTTATTAGATGCACATAATCAACTAACTTTATTATTTTGTCAAGTGCCAAAGGGAAATGATCTGAATAGGGGGATAATTTTTCCCTTAAAAACTGAAGAACGTCCTGTACTGGTACTTTTGTGAATAGGGAGTCTACGTCAAGGCTTAAAAGTTTTATGTTGTGAAGTGGTATATGTGCTTTTCTGAATTGTGACAAAAGTCTTCCGAATGTTTGATGTGACTGGGAGAAAAAGTGCCTAAAAAAGGAGAAAGGAGGCCAGCTAACCCATTTAGAAATTTTGTAATTGAAAGCTCCGGCGCATGAAACGATGGGTCTGAATGGAAGATTGTCTTTGTGAGTTTTGGGAAGACCATAAAAGTAGGGTAATTTAGGATTAATTACTTTAAATTTCTCTAATAGTTCAATACTCTTTTGTCTTGCCAATTAATCTTACTTTCCGAAAAAATTCTGTGGGAACGTTCTGGAGGGGATTTTTCGTCAGTTTTTCGTAAGTATTTGTGCGCTAAGGAGCTGGTTGATTTTGTCGAGTAGAAGTCTTTGTCCATTATTACAATTTTGCCGTCTTTGTCGGATCTACTTATTATAACATCTAACTTTTTTAGCGAGTGGATGGCTATCATGAATCTGCGGGGAACAGGATATTTCTTATGAAGGTCAGTTAAAGCATTTAGTAGCACTCCTTTTAAACATATATCTTCACGGCTGTAGTTTTTGTCAGATATGAATTTATCAAAAGCCACTATGAAGTCTAGGTTGTTTTTGCGGTCTGGCATTAGGGCAAAGGATAAGCCTAAATTTAAAAACTAAATGTTGATTTACAGTAAGGGGGGTGTTGGGGATAAGTTAAAACTTTGTCTTGTTGTTCAAGATTATTCCATGCGCTATTATCTATTAGGTTATTTAACTTGCGTAAAAGTCTGTTGGAATGAGTCACGCTATTATAGGCAGCAATGTCGGAACAGAATGAAATCAGATACCTGTATACGTGGTCCGTAGTGAGGAGGCGAAGATTAGATTGAGTTCCATATATCACTCTGCGTAGAGTGATATATGGAACTCAATCTAATCTTCGCCTCCTCACTACGGACCACGTATACAGGTATCTGATTTCATTCTGTTCCGACATTGCTGCCTATAATAGCGTGACTCATTCCAACAGACTTTTACGCAAGTTAAATAACCTAATAGATAATAGCGCATGGAATAATCTTGAACAACAAGACAAAGTTTTAAACTTATCCAACACCCGCCTTACTGTAAATCAACATTTACTTTTAAATTTAGGCTTATCCTTTGCCCTAATGCCAGACCGCAAAAACAACCTAGACTTCATAGTGGCTTTTGATAAATTCATATCTGACAAAAACTACAGCCGTGAAGAGATATGTTTAAAAGGAGTGCTACTAAATGCTTTAACTGACCTTCATAAGAAATATCCTGTCCCCGCAGATTCATGATAGCCATCCACTCGCTAAAAAAGTTAGATGTTATAATAAGTAGATCCCGACAAAGACGGCAAATTGTAATAATGGACAAAAGACTTCTACTCGACAAAATCAACCAGCTCCTTAGCGACACAAATACTTACGAAAAACTGACGAAAAATCCCCTCCAGAACGTCCACAGAATTTTTTCGGAAAGTAAGATTAATTGGCCAAGACAAAAAGAGTATTGAACTATTAGAGAAATTTAAAGTAATTAATCCTAAATTACCCTACTTTTATGGTCTTCCCAAAACTCACAAAGACAATCTTCCATTCAGACCCATCGTTTCATGCGCCGGAGCTTTCAATTACAAAATTTCTAAATGGTTAGCTGGCCTCCTTTCTCCTTTTTTAGGCACTTTTTTCTCCCAGTCACATCAAACATTCGGAAGACTTTTGTCACAAATTCAGCTAAGCACATATACCACTTCACAACATAAAACTTTTAAGCCTTGACGTAGACTCCCCTATTCACAAAAGTACAGTACAGGACGTTCTTCAGTTTTTAAGGGAAAAAATTATCCCCCTATTCAGATCATTTCCCTTTGGCACTTGACAAAATAATAAAGTTAGTTGAATTATGTGCATCTAATAACGTATTTTCATTCGGGGAATCATTCTACAAGCAAAAATTCGGGTGTAGTATAGGTAGTCCTTTAAGTCCTATTTTAGCCAATCTGTACATGGAATACTTTGAAACTACAGTAATAAATGCAATAAAACCCAAAAACATGCTGTGGATGAGATACGTGGATGACATACTAACATTTTGGGATAATAAGTGGGGTAATTTTAATGAATTCCTCTCAAAAATTAAACGCATTAGTGCCCAGCATCAAATTTAAAGTTGAATAGGAAACAGACAACAAAATTCCTTTTCTTGATGTTTTAATAATCAGAGACACGACAGAATACAAATTTACCATATACAGAAAACCAACGTTCTCACTTTCATATATTCACTACTTTAGCTATCATGACAATACTATCAAGATAGGTCTAGCTAGCAACCTATTCTTAAGAGCCTTACGAATTTGTTCCCCAGATTTCCTGGAAAAGAATTTGAACTAATTCGCAAGCAACTTTCATCTTTAAAGTATCCCTGACCATATAATTGAGAAAGCAATTCAAAAAGCAAACGTAATTTTTCTACCGACCCCCTAAAGACAGACCAGGAGACACACCCAACAATAAAATAAAAATTCCCCACCTGGAGACGATTAAGAGAGTAACTCACACCCTTGGGAAATCCAACCCTTTTGCATTTTACCTACCCAAATACCTTAGCCAAATCCCTGATTAACGTCCAACAAAAAGACATCGCCCAAAGACTCTGGGGTATATGAGATCCCATGCCAGGACTGTGACCAATCTTACATCGGATTTACAGGTAAATCACTTCCCCAGAGATTAATACAACACAAACGGTCAGTTAGGTATGGACAACAGAACTCGGCTATTTTCAATCATATAAATGAACATAACCATAGAATAAACTGGAATATGTCACGTGTAATTTATAGCAGCAACTGCCGGTACAAGAGTCAAATGATGGAATCGGCTAATAAAAGAGAAGCAGGTAATGAAACATCTCAAAAGGGAATTGGACATCGGACATCGTCGACGCAGTGTTCATTCAACCAACGCTTAGAAGATTAAAGGAAGATTATCAGCGGGGGTGACCTAAATTGGCTTACTTGTGGACGAATCTCTTGGTATAAATACCACCATTTTCTGTAAACTTTTCTCATTCATATACCTGAAGATAGAGACAGCAGTCTCTGAAATATAGTACTTTTCTCTCTATATTTTGGTGTTTTTATGGGCTCCTTTTATTAGATATATATATATATATATATATATATATATATATATATATATATATATATGTGTGTGTGTGTGTGTGTGTGTGTGTGTGTGTATGCATAGAACATCAAATCATAGTTTTAGGCACAGCTCTGAAAACCAAGAAAATGTGACCTAACTCAAAATATTTGAGTAAAGTTCTTTGAAATTTTTCTTACTGTAATGAGTAACAGGGCCAGGGGTTTAGATCAATGCCTCCCGAAAGAACTAAATTTGATAACATTATATCATTTGCAACACTGATACATAGACTCATAACAACAGTAACAACCAAGACTACCATCAATAACAAAGGAATTTACATTATTTACGAAAAATTCTCTTGAGATTATAAATAAACTAGATCATATACTATCAAAATAACACCAGAAGTGACTGGTCGACAAGGTTGGGCAGGCATATCTCGTCAGGAAAAAAAGAAATCCGCCAGGTTTGCCGAAACAACTGGGGAGGACAGTCAGGATGGAATTAGGAATTATAAAATGCTTAGGAAGAAAAGATAAGCTAAAGATGAAGGCACTTCCCCGATAATCCACCAGTCAAATTTAGCTATTTTATCAGCCTGTCCTGCACACTTCATGAAAGAAAAAAGAGGAAAGTGAGCAAAAAACAGGAGAAATGGCTGATTGTATCCTCAGGCAATGAGAAACCCTCGCCTAAAATTGACAAAGAAGAGACCCTTTCCTGGAAAGGGGGAATGATTTCGATTCATGAAACACTTTACAATAAAACAATGTTATGTTAAGACCTCAAACCCAAACATTAGGACTTGATAGCTGAAATAACTTCAATTCAGTCTGATAAAGCTAGTCACGATATTACCCCGAGTTTAGAGACGTTGCATTGCACTGAGGCAAGGAAGAAGCCGAAGAGAACTAACGTTGTCTTCATGATCAGGTCAGGCCAAAACACAGGTAAATGCACACTACAACGGTCGGCTGAGCTCTGTGTGACGACTCCACCTTTTCTCGCCTTTTATCGGTGCTTGTAGGCTTGGCCAGGGTGCACTCTCTGGCATGGCCTCCTCACAGCTAGCACCTGCGCTCGATTCCATTCATGACAGACTACCGAGAGGTAAGATTTGCATTTGATTTCTTTGAACCTTTTGATGAATAAAAATAGGAACTAAATTCGAATGCGGAATACTAATATCGAAATTCTTCTCTTGATAATAATGTGAGGAAATCTGTTTTCCGATTGAAACCTTTGAACCTGTACACGATCTTCCACATGTTCACCAGACACTGTGAATATGACAAAATGCGAATCTGTTCTTATGGAAGTTTATTTACAAAGTCATCAATTTCACATACCCTTCAAAATTCATGAAGTTTGATCAGAATCACTTTGAATGTCGGTTATTGTTCAAAATAAACATTTTATATCCACTAGGATTCCACTGGAATTACATGCTGTTTGAATAATAATAATAATGATAATAATAATATACTTTATTAAAAGTAATGGCTACTTCAGCAGCGTTACACTTGTAGAGATTCTTCTCTATTTTGCGAATAGCGGCTTTTTCAGTGCTACTTAAACAGGCTAGTAGAGCGCCTATAGAGGTCATGGTAAAATACAGGGTCAAAATAGGTGTATATATTTGAATTTTACAGATAAACTATGATACCATAGTCATCAAAGTCATTAACGATTTTCTCTCTCTCTCTCTTTCTTAAAGCGAGCTTTCGTCTGGAGCTGCCAGACATCCTCGGGCTGGGAAGCTGAGGGTGGACTGATCTTGGTGCGGTGTCCGTCCTCCTTATATCTGTGGTTGACAGCAGGGGGTCTGCCTCATGCTTGTCTCCTATTGGCTGGTGGCGGTGAGTCTTGTTTTCATTGGCTGCCTGAGCCAGATCTCAAGCCACTTTCTTCGGGCCGATGGTTGCGTTGCAGCATATCCTGCAGCCGCCTGGACCTCCTAAGCGGCGCTGTAACATTGATGGGCGTTGCGCTACGCTGTGGGACGTCACGGCTACTTTGATTTCCATCGGCTGCAGGAGTACCTCGTTCGGGGGCGTTGTCATCCATAGAGTTGTCATGATCGGTGGTGTCATTGTTGGTGGCAGGTCTTCTCATACTCGTAGGGAGGAGAAATTCTTCCTGCGTCGTATTCAGAGTAGGTTTTATTTGCTGGATGAGTAGCGCCTCCAGCAGGCGCAACCGACGGGCATCAGGGGGCCTTCCCGATGATCTTCGTGTTCTTTATGATGACATCTCGAGATGGCCTCGTGATGTTGGTGCGGGCGTGATTCTTTATAGCCCCCATCTTGGGCGTGGCACGAGAGTCTCTTCGACAGTCGCATGGTAGTCATACCTACGTAGGCGCCGCTGCATTCGCGGACTGGGCATGTATACTGGTACACTACATACGTCTGCTTCAGGGGTTCTCCCACTCTCGTGCCACGCCCAAGAGGGGGCTATAAAGAATCACGCCCGCACCAAACATCACGAGGCCATCTCCCGAGATGTCATCATAAAGAACACGAAGATCATCGGGAAGGCCCCCTGATGCCCGTCGGTTGCGCCTGCTGGAGGCGCTACTCATCCAGCAAATAAAACCTACTCTGAATACGACGCAGGAAGAATTTCTCCTCCCTACGAGTATGAGAAGACCTGCCACCAACAATGACACCACCGATCATGACAACTCTATGGATGACAACGCCCCCGAACGAGGTACTCCTGCAGCCGATGGAAATCAAAGTAGCCGTGACGTCCCACAGCGTAGCGCAACGCCCATCAATGTTACAGCGCCGCTTAGGAGGTCCAGGCGGCTGCAGGATATGCTGCAACGCAACCATCGGCCCGAAGAAAGTGGCTTGAGACCTGGCTCAGGCAGCCAATGAAAACAAGACTCACCGCCACCAGCCAATAGGAGACAAGCATGAGGCAGACCCCCTGCTGTCAACCACAGATATAAGGAGGACGGGACACCGCACCAAGCTCAGTCCACCCTCAGTCTTCCCAGCCCGAGGATGTCTGGCAGCTCCAGACCGAAAGCTCGCTTTAAGAAAGAGAGAGAGAGAGAAAATCGTTAATGACTTTGATGACTATGGTATCATAGTTTATCTGTAAAATTCAAATATATACACCTATTTTGACCCTGTATTTTACCATGACCTCTATAGGCGCTCTACTAGCCTGTTTAAGTAGCACTGAAAAAGCCGCTATTCGCAAAATAGAGAAGAATCTCTACAAGTGTAACGCTGCTGAAGTAGCCATTACTTTTAATAAAGTATGCTTGAGAGAGGGTCTGCTTCCTAAATAATAATAATAATAATAATAATAGTAATGGAGAAACAAATCCACAGTTCTGTAAATATACATTTACATAACTGTGGATTTGTTTCTCCATTTGAAGACTCGTGCTGCTATGATGTTTTTTTTAGTAATAATAATAATAATAATAATAATAACACTGAGAGCATTAGCATTGAATATTATAGCTGTTTCAGCAGCATTTAATTTATAAAGAATCTTCTTAATTCTTTTTATTATATATCTTAAGGAAACTTGATATACCAGCTACATGCTGATGAAAAGAGATAATAAGAAGAACTGAGAATAATAATAATAATATTTTTCATTAAAAGTAATTGCTGCCTCAGCTGCGTTAATTTCATAAAGATTCTTCCCTGTTTTTCTAATTATTGTTTTCTCATTGTTACTTAAACTGGTGAGCAACGCACCGAAAGTTGACATGTTTCAATTAGGTAATAGTGAAAGTCAATTGAATTTTAATAGTAAAAAATCCCAGTGGTGGTAGTCAAATATTCTGGGTTATCCCGTAGAGTTTATTGCAGGTAAAATTACATTCTATTCCTTTCTATTCCTTTTGTGGGGCAGCGACGTTTCGTCTGAGACTTCTGATAATAATAATAATAATAATAATAATAATAATAATAATAATAATAATAATAATAATATAATAATAATTCAAGGTAAAACTACCCTATTTGATAACTGATCTATCTGAATTCTCTCTCTGTTTATTTTTGTATGCAAAGAAAAAATGTTTAGTATTTATTTGCAGGAATTATATATATATATATATATATAATATATATATATATATATATATATATATATATATATATAACCTATATCTATATATATAGATATATAGATATATCTGTATATATATATATATATACTAGATATATATATATATTCATATATAGTATATATATATAATATATATGGTATTATTACACATACATATTACATGTGTATATATATGGGTATATATATATATATATATATATATATATATATAAACTATATATATATATATTATATATATATATATACATATGTAATATATATATATATATATATATATATATATATATATATATATATATATATAACATATGTAATATATATAATATATACATATTATAAATATACATATACAGATATATATATATAAAAACATATATTATTCTTTTCATAAATACTAACTTTTTTTTGTTAAATACAAAAATAAACTGAGAGAGAATTCAGATAGATCAGTTATCAAATAGAGTAGTTTTTTTTTTGTGTGTGTGTACACACAACACACACACACACACACACACACATATAATATATATATATATATATATATATATATATTATATGTATTATATATACATATAACATATTTATATTATATATATATATATATATATATATATTATATATATATACATATACACATATATATATATATATATATATATATATTATATATATATATATATATATCTGGATATATATATATATATATATATATATAATAAAAGCATAAATTATTATTATTATTATTATTAATATTGTTATTATTGTTATTATTGCGCACCATACGAAGGTCACACCGTTCTTTGCCAAATATATTCAATTCCGATGGAGTCTAATAGATAATATTTAGATTACTTTCATTAACGAATTTTAAATTTTTATTGTTAATAAGATTTATGCGGAGATTGCTTATGCCTCCAAAATAATTGGGCGGACAGACTATTCGATAGAAGAAGAAACTGAGCTGGGCCTGAAGAACAATGGAATGCGAACTTAATTAAGGCAGTGTAATGATCATATATGACGAAAGCAGCAATTCCATAGGAACTCTAGTGGATATAGTATAAGGTTTCATTTGAATGATAACTGACTTTTACAGGGATTCCTAGTAAACTTCATGAATTTAGAAGAGCAGGTATGCTAACTTGACGACTTTGTTAATAAAATTTGTAGAAAATAATTGTCGCATATGTTTACAACTTGGTATGCATTCGTCGAATTCTGTGTCTTGTTAAACTTACGCTTTCGTGCAAATGCATCTTGAATTTGGACTTCGAATTTGCTTATCGTAGGGGAGCTTACTGTAGGGACTGTGGCAGGGGTGATCCTGCAGACTCATCTATAATAGCATTAAACTGGACCCAGACGTAGGTTATACTATATACTATTTCGAATTCTAAAGAGTGCCAAGAAAATTACCCGCTTTAACCTCAAATTCATAATTACAAGTTATTCGTGTAAAAATATAAGAGTTTCTGCGCAGATCGGACATTAAGTGGAGGCATCTTTTGCCGTCAATGAAAAAAATCGAGTTCACGATGAATTTTCCTTGAATATTACTCTCCTGGTTCACAACAATGATTTACGGAGCTAGTTGCTCGCATTGGTGCTGTGTGGAATGACACCTATCTTAATTGACAGCAGCCTCCCTCAAAAGCCTCGCCCATCAAAGACGTAGTACTGGTACACGATCTACGTAGGGTCGGGGGTGGCAGCAGACGCATTCCAAAGCATGAGTGGAACAGTTTCTGTCTTCCTTAAAGACGAAGAAACCGAGAAAGAGCGCTTCCCTTTTCTTAGTGAAAAGACAGTCGAGAGTGATTACCATGGACGCAACGCATGAGTGACACCAAAATGAATCCAATCGGGCAAATATTCCTCTCAAAATCTGCGACAATGACAGCAGTGTTCATGAACGGACACCGGGTGGGTCGGTGGGCTGGGGGAGTTTCACTTGAGGGAAATAGACACAAGTTGATAGTTGACATAAAAGCTTGTATTTATCCCTGGAATAACCGTCCTCTGTATCTCAGGACCTCAGTTGAATTGGGATGATTAAAATCAACCTTTATTTGCCCATTTCTCTGTCCCTTCACGCATGCCATGAACACGTGTCTGTCTGGCTGTCTGTCTGTCTGTTTGTCTGTCGGCAACTTATAGCGACACGTCAGAGCAGCAGCATGTAGGTCGAGGTCGAGCACAAATCGACGACGACTCAGTGCAGGTCGCTCCAGCATGCGCTTCTTCATATGACTGTGGAGCATTTGCCTGTGGTTAGTTCTTCACTTACGGTCGCTGACTTGTTTTCAACATGTTCGTGATATGTATGAGATAAGTGGCCTACGTGTATCTGACATGTTTCTATGCAATGTGGACGCTCCCGCGTTCAATGATGTCAATAGTTAGAATATGATCAAAATACAGATCCGTTACGCAATTGCAGTCTTTGACTTGTTGTGATGTGTATGTGATAAGTTGCCGACATGCATTTTCACGTTTCACTGTAAGGTTGCTGAAATAGAAATACTCATTTCTGCCTGAAAAAAACATCGTATGTTCTTCCCAGACTTCTTCTTTGGAATGTAATTGGACCAAAGTTTACCGATGATAAGGCTTCCTTCAGCTCTTTGGTGCAGCAGATAGTAAAGCCTAAATCGGGAAACTTCTTTCCAGTTCACATTTCTGCTTTATTTGCTCATTCATTCTTTATTCAGTCGTCCAATCATTGCCACTGGGCCACAAACACTGTGCTACTGTTCTCCTGAATCAAATAAATTGTTGTTGAAAGACAAAGGCCAATGTTGCAGACGAATTTAATGCGATTTTGCGGAAACATTCCAGTGTAAATTCTCCTCGTAAATCAGCAACTTGATGCTTGCAAGCACAGTCGTCTGTCTGTCTGCCTGTCTGTCTTTCGTGTCCGAGAATTGTTATTCGTTAAAAACGGATTTCAATCTCATGTTTTCGTTTTTGGAGAGAGAGAGAGAGAGAGAGAGAGAGAGAGAGAGAGAGAGAGAGAGAGAGAGAGAGAGAGAGAGAGAGAGAGTTTCAATTAGTTTTTTTATAGCAAAATAGTTGATGGCATATAGAATAAATTTAATAAAAAAAATCAAATGGGAAGACTAAGGAATAACAAAAATCTATAAGTTGAAATAGATTAGAATCAAAAATAAAAATAATTGAAATAATGTCAATTCCATTTTTTTCCAGGAATATCCTGATGGATCGTTTTACATTTTATTCCAACAATTTTATGTTTAATAAAATCAAGTGAGTAAAAATATAAAAAATAAAATAAGTATAATTCAAAAATTGATAAAAATGAATGAAAATAAAAATAAAAATTCTAATATAAAAAGAGATGCTGATAAATACAAACAGAATTACAATATTATATTGAGATGAAAACAGAAATAGAAATCATTCTCATAAAATGATATTCTAGAAATAATAATAATAATAATAATAATAATAATAATAATAATAATAATAATAATAATAATAATGATGATGATCTAAAGGGTCCACAATAATAAAAAGTGTTGCGAGTCCGTGTATAATTTTTAATTTTTAAAACTTAACAAAAAAGCTTTCCGAACCCTTCCCTGGTTCCATCTTCTTCAGTTGCAATATGCAAACAATTTAGTTACAACAATGTTAACTTAGGAGAATTTTTAAAATAGCAAAGAGTTCTTTTGATGATCGGTTGACACCGGTCGTTTAGCTCGTTTTATGGAGACCGGGATAGATGAAGAAAGAGGGCAGGTTCTAACTCCAACAAGGGTGATATCCAATCTCCCCTATCATCCGTTCTCGGTCAGCAATTCTGTTGGATCTCCGCAATAGTTGTTGCAATCGTTGCAGGAAACAGTCCTTCATCCGAGGGCATAGATTGGGCACAGTAACCAATTACCCTCCCCGGGGTCTGCGGTTACCTGGGGACAGGGGAGAGGCAAGGCGGAAGTTAGCAACCAGGAGAGGGAAAAAACAGAGCCTCGTTCCTACAGTTAAAAATCCTTTTTGAAAAGCAAACTAGTAATATTAAAATTAACAAATGGGTCTTCCCTTTTGACAATAGACCTTGTTTCCTTTAGAATGATTCTCCTAAACCTTATAGCAGCGATATTCGATTGGGCGTGTCGAAGACAAGAGGATGGGGGTAGGAGGGTATGTGGCGCAACCCCAAAAAGCTTTGAGCGGAATGACTCATTCACTGTAAAATGTCTGGCTAAACCATCGGAACTGGGTTAAACACTTGTCTTCTGTATGGGGGGGGGGTAATTCTAACTATAAACCCTAATACGATCATTTTTATGACTGATAATGATTCGCCTTTGATCGACTAATTTCATTTCGATAATAAATGGAAGAGGAGAGAGAGAGAGAGATTGAATGAGAGACGCGGAGGAGATAGAGAGAGCCCCCGAGAGAAAGAGAAGGAATTTGTTTCCGTGTTCTGCCAAGGCGAATAATAGAAAATTTTGCGTGGGCATATAGTCAGTTCAAATGAAGATAAGAGAATGGAAAACTGGTATTTATGTCGTTGCTAAACTGTGAAAAATTGGTTGTCTGAATTACTTGTACCATATATAATATATATATATATATATATTATAATATTATATATAAATATATACCTAACCTAATTATATTATATAACTTATATAATCATATATATATATATACACCATTTAACTATAGACCTATATATCATATAATATATATATATAAATATATATATATTAATATATAATTATAATATATAATAAATATATTCTTCACTTTCAAAAAATGCATGTTTCCCCTCTTTGAAATATGTCATGGTAGATTGTGTAACATTTTTTGTTTTTCAGATTCCTAGATAGCTTAGAATCTAGAATAGATGTTTTAAAATGTATGTTCAGATTTCGCCATTACATGTTGTTAAAAGAATATATATTATTTGACAATATAACGTAAAAACAGTCGAGAAGATTTACTTTGTCTTTTCGAAAACTAACGAATGTTTAACTTTTTATGTCGACACTTTAAGATTAGAGGGGTCTCGCGCGATCTCGTTTGTGCTTTGTCCAAATCTGGTCAAAACGCATGTGGCTCGCGAAGAGAAATTGAGTCTTGCATTTGTTATCAAAAAACCAGCGTTTCAATCTTAATTGGTCGCTCAGCCTCCCGTTTTCGTCGAGTAGAGTAACATATTTTTTTTTTTTAACAGACTAGGACGGGTGTCGTCATATATCTTTGATTCAAAGCCCACGGGGAAATTGGAAATTGGGCGCATTTCTTTATGACAAGAATTGTGACTCAAGACGGTTTTGGAAGCTTACTGGAATCATTCGTGCCAAATACGTTTTTTGTCATCTTCAGTCCAGTTTTTTTTTGCAAGGAAGAAGATTTTCATTAGATCATTAGAATCTCGGAGGTCGGGTTAGGATCGCTCTCTCTCTCTCCTTCTCTCTCCTCACTCGGACATCATTGAGGATTTCTATTACGTAACGTAAATTGGGTCGACTCATAACTTAGAATTTCATATTTGTATTTTCTTAGAGTTTTATTTAGTTGTTATTTAGTTTCTTTTGTGGAATTCTGAACAAAACATTTATTTCCGTAACAGCGCCTGGTTTTTTGTGAAAGTGTGAATTATCCAAGCCGCAGCAACGAGAAAGAAAGAAGTTGGTATACCAAAAAGGTAAAGTGTTATATTTTTTATTAGTTGCAAAACTAATAATGGATACGGGAGTGTGGTTAACTAATAATTGATAGGAAATGTGGTTAACTAATAACCAGTATGGTTGTGAAGGTTTGATAAAAACTGTTTGGTTACAGTGTTTTTGATGTGAAAAAAGATTTACACTTTTAACACATTGCGTATTTTTGTGGGTTTTGTGATTGTTCCAGTTGTTTGTGCACTTGTTCCATTTTCTTATTGAAGGTGTGTCTTTTTATTTAAATATTTTCATTTGCATTCACAATTTTAATTGAACCTTAGTTCTTTTGTTCATTGCTTAATCAATTGCACATTTAATTAAATTTTAACAATTTGTGAAGTAATTGCATTTACTTAGAATTCTTTTCAAGTTTTGTTGGTTGTTTAGTACCTTTTGTGAATTAATTTCAAACTTTTCAATTGTATTGCCTAACACTTTTGAATTTCAATTGCAATTAATTTCTTGAATTTTTGGTGATAAAATTAATTTTTATTTAAAATTTTACTTACTTAATTTGACTTAACAAGAATTAATTAAACTTTACTTTGTTTTCAAAGTAACAGTCAATTTTTGTTCCTGATATTGCGAATTTCACTTATAAAATTTGGTTGAGTTTAATAACTAAATTTTTTGTCATTTAAAATTTTTTATAAGTTAGTTTCATTTATAAATAGTTATTTGAATTTGAATTTAATTGATTGATTTATTTATGGGTTAGGTTAGAAACATAGGAGTGGTAATTGAGTTTTGCTTTCCTTCAACTTTACTTGAAGTAGTGACTTAGAACCAGGGGAAAGTACTTAAGACTTCTGAAACTCAGGGAAATACTTACGACTTTGAAAGTCGTTTTGATGGGGGTGATGCCCTTTGATTTAATTTTATTTTACTTACAAAGATTTACCTCACACCTGTTTTGATGAACATAGTCCTGATTTTCTGCAATACTGGCGTAAGTGTGGTTAAGGGATCACTGTTGCCCCCATTTAGAGTGTTCAGTCATTTAAACGTGTTTATTGAGGGTTCAGGGTGTCTGGCTTTTGGGGTGAGGGTAGATAATTGATAAATGGTAATCCAGAATACTTGCACTTCGTAACAATATGTATATATAATATTATATATATAAAATATATATTAATTTATATATATATTATATTATATATGTTAATGAATATTAATATATATATATGTTCAAGTATTCAGACAAACAATTCTTCGCAGTTTAAGGCAACGACATAAATACCAGTTTTTTCATTCCTTCTTATATCTTCATTCGAAATGACTGTGGTGCCCCACCGAAAAAATTTCTATATTCTCTTGGCAGACACGAAACAAAATGTCTCTCTTCTCTCATCTCTCTCTCTGCTCTCTCTCTCTCCTCTCCTCTCTGATATTAATACTTGGTACAAATACTTGGCAGTTGGTTCATTCAATCACACGCCATAATATAATATATATATATATAATAGTATATTGATCTATATAATATATATATATAATATATATATGTTTTATAATATAGTATTATATATATTATTTATATATTTATATTATAAATATTAATATTAACATTAATATATAATATATATATCTATATAATAATCTAATATATTATATATATTATATATATATATATATATCTATCTAGTATATATTATGGCGTGTGGTTGAATGAACCAATGCAAGTTTTATTTTGGTACCAAATATTAATTATTCCTTTATTAATGGTTTATTTCTTGTTTTTATAATTTATATATTTTTTTGTTTTTCTTTTTTTGTTTGCCACAGTCATCTCATTCGACTGGGTAGTTTTTTATAGGGTGGGGTTTGGGGTTCTGGGTTGCATCCTGGCTACCTTATGGCCCATCCCTTTTTCCTTTTTCGCTAATATGTGCGTGTTTCTGAGAGCACTCTCTTCTGCATGAAATCCTGGAGCTACTTCGTTAATCTAGTTTTTTTTCCAGGCTTTCCAATTCAGGGATCTTAGGGCGGAATCCATGTCTGGTATTCCCTATGGATTCATGGGCTAGCAATTTCCATTCTTTATTATCCCATATTTTTGTTTTTTATTTCTATTTTCTCATGTCTTTGATACTTTTTCAAATCTTTTTTCCTCTTCCTTTCTCTTCTTACTCTGGAGTGTCCCATGGTTATTGCGACATCAAATGAGGGATACTTTCCTCTTGAATTTTGTCAGTCAACGTCAACGTCTGGTCTTTTGTTTGCCGTATCCCCAACCTACCTGTTCCTGATACCATAGTCCCAAAAGATCTTTTTTTGGGGCCTGATTCAGGTTTTTTGTTCTATCCACTCCTGTAAGGGTTGGTGGGGCTTGTTGAACCACTTATCACTGCCAGGTAGCTGGTTTTTGTTTCTTGCAACAGGCCCTCCAAGTAGGAGGGCTTTTTGCCACTGCAATCATGCCTCTTTTTCTACTGGTTCTTATGCAAGTTGCCGGAAATTCGCTTTGCTATTGTTTTAGTTTGTCCTCTTTTCTCATATTGCACTTTCCTGACAATATCTGGCTTCTTAGGGTGCCTGGATCTTTTGCGGTCTGTTATCATTCCTTCAGTTTTGTCCTTCTTCAGCTCTCCCCTTCTGTAGCCACATTGCCATTGTTTCCATCGCTGGCCAGTTCGTTATTCTGTCCTCAAAGTTATTGTTTCCGTGCAATTGGTTTGTTGTGCCATTTGCTCTGTTCTGATTTGTCACTTTCCCCTGGTCTGTATAAATTCTGGGTCTTCGTCTATTTTAATCAGGTCCCTTTCTTGCCCATGCTCTCCAAGTCGAATAAAAATGACTGTGAGAGTACAAAATAGATAAATAAAATAAACTGAATAAAATCAAATATCAAATGAATCAGTAATAATAAAAATAATAATAATTAATAATAATAATAATAATAATAATAAAGAATAAAATAATAATAATAATTAATGATAAAATAATAATAATAATAAATAATAATAATAACTAATCTAATAATAATAATAATAATAATAACTAATAATAATAGACTTAGGAAATCAGGACCCCTCTCTCAAGCATAGTTTATTAAAAGTAATGGCTACTTCAGCAGGCATTACACTTGTAAGAGATTCCTTCTCTATTTTGCGAAAATAAAGCGGCTTTTTCAGTGCTACGTTAAACAGGCCAGTAAGCGCCTCCTAAGAGGTCATGGTAAAATACGAGGGTCCAAATATGGGTTGTATATTTATTTGAATTTTTACAGTAAAAAACTAAACTTGATACCATAGTCATCAAATTGCATTAAACCGATTCTCTTCTCTCTTCTCTCTCTCTCTCTCTCTTTTCTTAAGCGAGCTTGGTAAGTTCTGGAAGCTGCCAGACCAATCCATCGGGCTGGGAAGCTGAGGGTGGACTGATCTTGGTGGCGGTGGTTCCGGTCCTTCCTTATATCTGTGGTTTGACAGGCAAGGGGTTCTGCCCCCATGCTTGTCTCCTATTGGCTGGTGGCGGTGAGTCTTGGTTTTCTTGGCTGCCTGAGCCCATGGGGGGGGGGTTTCTCAAGCCACTTTCCTTCCGAAAACCGATGGGCTTGCGTTGCAGCATATCCTGCAGCCGTCCTGGACCTCCTAAGCGGACGCTTGTAACATTGATGGGTGCGTTGCGCTAAACGCTGTGGGTACGTCACGGCTACCTTTGAATTTCCATCGCTGTCAGGAGTAACCTCGTTCGGGGGTGGGGCGTTGTCATCCATAAAACTCTTGGAGTTGTGATCATGATTCGGTGGTGTCATTGTTTAGTGGCAGGTCTTCTCATACTCCGTAGGGTGAGGTGAAGAAATTCTTCCTGCGCTCCGTCATTCAGTGAAGGTTTATTTGCTGGAGTGAGGAGGAGGCGCCTCCAGCAGGCGCAACCGAACGGGTGCATCAGGGGAGGACCGGTCTCCGTACTTCAGTCTACACAAAGAAAACCAATTTAGGAACTTTGCCCTCAACGGAGACAGGCGAGTGCCCCGCCAGATTTGTCAAAAGCACCACCGTCAGGGCCTTCGTCAGGTAGGGCCCTCTCCCCACTGCTCTACCTGGCTAGGACTACTCACCGGAACTCGACCGCGCCTCTCACCAAGTACTTGTGAAAATAGACGGGTACTCAAACATAAAATTAATCCAGCCAAGGGAAGTCCGCAACAGCCCTGGTAGAAATGGTTACGGTAGTGAGAGCCCGCAGCCCCGCCCCCAGGATAATATCAAGCTGTACTACAAAGCCTTCATGAGTTCCCATTACCGTGAAGAAGAGGACGCCATCAAGAAAATTATTTCTGATAATGTATCCCCGACTGACGACACCAAGAATATCGACTTAATCATATATTACCAGAATCGGAGGACGCGCGATCTTATTATGAAAAATAACCCCTCTCCACAGGTACGAGAACCCCTGAAGCAGACGCATGTAGTGTACCAGTATACATGCCCAGTCCGCGAATGCAGCGGCGCTACGTAGGTATGACTACCATGCGACTGTCGAAGAGACTCTCGTGCCACGCCCAAGAGGGGGCTATAAAGAATCACGCCAGCACCAAACATCACGAGGCCATCTCCGAGATGTCATCATAAAGAACACGAAGATCATCGGGAAGGCCCTGATTGCCCCGTCGGTTGCGCCTGCTGGAGGCGCTCCTCATCCAGCAAATAAAACCTTCACTGAATACGACGCAGGAAGAATTTCTCCTCCCTACGAGTATGAGAAGACCTGCCACTAACAATGACACCACCGATCATGACAACTCTATGGATGACAACGCCCCCGAACGAGGTACTCCTGCAGCCGATGGAAATCAAAGTAGCCGTGACGTCCCACAGCGTAGCGCAACGCCCATCAATGTTACAGCGCCGCTTAGGAGGTCCAGGCGGCTGCAGGATATGCTGCAACGCAACCATCGGTTCGAGGAAAGTGGCTTGAGACCTGGCTCAGGCAGCCAATGAAAACAAGACTCACCGCCACCAGCCAATAGGAGACAAGCATGGGGCAGACCCCTTGCTGTCAACCACAGATATAAGGAGGACGGACACCGCACCAAGATCAGTCCACCCTCAGCTTCCCAGCCCGAGGATGTCTGGCAGCTCCAGACGAAAGCTCGCTTTAAGAAAGAGAGAGAGAGAGAGAGAGAGAGAGAGAGAGAGAGAGAGAGAGAGAGAATCGTTAATGACTTTGATGACTATGGTATCATAGTTTATCTGTAAAATTCAAATATATACACCTATTTTGACCCTGTATTTTACCATGACCTCTATAGGCGCTCTACTGGCCTGTTTAAGTAGCACTGAAAAAGCCGCTATTCGCAAAATAGAGAAGAATCTCTACAAGTGTAATGCTGCTGAAGTAGCCATTACTTTTAATAAAATAATAATAATAATAATAATAATAATAATAAGGAAGAAATGGACAAGAGAAGAAAATAAGGAAATATGGAGATGCTACATCAGAAGCAACCCGACGGAGAGAGGATATAGAAGAAGATTGGTCAACATCTGGAATGAGAGGAATAACACCCCCCAAACAGAGGAGAGGCTGGCAGACCAAGTAAGGAACATAAAGAAAAAGAACTGGCTCTCCCCAACAGAAAGAGAAGAACTGGAAAGGGAAATGTCACACGACAACGAATTACACGAAGACGAACTGAGAGACGATGCCACAGAAGACGACAGGGAGGATGAGGTATCAAACAACGACACACGAAGAAACACCGACGAAGTAACAGACAGGACGGGAATGGGTAGAAAAGATTAGCCCACTGGATGGAGCCAGATACAGAGAGAAAACACAGATCCCTCCATGAAAGCCTACAACACCAAGAAATTGAGGGAGAAAACAAGTGAGGTCAATGAAATAATGGGCATAATACACACCACCAGTATCACAGAAACAAATAACTTGGCACATGCAGGAGCAAGATTAGTAGCAGAACTGATGGGGATTTGAACACCAACACCACCAGCACAACCAACCCAACAGAAACCAAAACAGCAACCTCCTTGGAAAAGGCGCCTGGAAAAGCAAATCATGGTGATGAGATCTGACTTGAGTAAACTGAAAGAGATGGCAGAAAAAAGGCTAAGAAGCAAGAAAACAAGGGAGGAACTCAACGAGAAATACAAAGTACAAGAGAGGGGACTAAACAACACAATAGAAGATGTAAAACAGAGGCTTAAGGCCAAAGAACATAAGATCCAACGGTACATGAACAGGAATAAGGGATACCAACAGAACAAACTATTCGGAACCAACCAGAAAAGACTATACAGCCAACTAAGAGGGGAAGCAACCAACCACCCAGAAATTCCTGAAGCCGAACCAAGTAAAGAAGAGACTCTGGGAAAACATATGGAGCAATCCGGTATCACACAACAAACATGCAACATGGCTCCAGGAAGTCAAGGAAGAAGAAACAGGGAGAATAAAACAAAGATTCACAGAGATCACGACAGACACAGTCAGACACCAATTAAAGAAAATGCCAAACTGGAAAGCCCCAGGTCCCGATGAAGTCCATGGATACTGGCTCAAAAACCTCAAGGCCCTACACCCACGAATAGCAGAACAACTCCAGCATTGTATCTCAAATCACCATGCACCCAAATGGATGACCACAGGAAGAACATCCTTAGTACAAAAAGACAAGAGTAAGGGAAATATAGCCAGTAACTACAGGCCTATCACCTGCCTACCAGTAATGTGGAAGTTACTAACAGGTATCATCGGTGAAAGGCTATACAACTACCTAGAGGAGACAAACACTATCCCCCACCAACAGAAAGGCTGCAGAAGGAAGTGTAGGGGCACAAAAGACCAGCTCCTTATAGACAAAATGGTAATGAAGAACAGTAGGAGAAGGAAAACCAACCTAAGCATGGCATGGATAGACTATAAGAAAGCCCTCGACATGATACCACACACATGGCTAATAGAATGCCTGAAAATATATGGGGCAGAGGAAAACACCATCAGCTTCCTCAAAAATACAATGCGCAACTGGAATACAATACTTACAAGCTCTGGAATAAGACTAGCAGAGGTTAATATCAGGAGAGGGATCTTCCAGGGCGACTCACTGTCCCCACTACTCTTCGTAGTAGCCATGATTCCCATGACAAAAGTACTACAGAAGATGGATGCCGGGTACCAACTCAAGAAAAGAGGCAACAGAATCAACCATCTGATGTTCATGGACGACATCAAGCTGTATGGTAAGAGCATCAAGGAAATAGATATCCTAATGCAGACTGTAAGGATTGTATCTGGGGACATCAGGATGGAGTTTTGAATAAAAAAATGCGCCTTAGTCAACATACAAAAAGGCAAAATAACGAGAACTGAAGGGATAAAGCTACCAGATGGGAGCAACATCAAACACATAGATGAGACAGGATACAAATACCTGGGAATAATGGAAGGAGGGGATATAAAACACCAAGAGATGAAGGACACGATCAGGAAAGAATATATGTGCAGAGACTTAAGGCGATACTCACGGCAAAACTCAACGCCGTAAATATGATAAAAGCCATAAACACATGGGCAGTCCCAGTAATCAGATACAGTGCAGGAATAGTGAAATGGACGAAAGCAGAACTCCGCAGCATAGATCAGAAAACCAGGAAACATATGACAATACACAAAGCACTACACCCAAGAGCAAATACGGACAGACTATACATAACACGAAAGGAAGGAGGGAGAGGACTACTAAAGAGAGGACTGCGTCAACATCGAGAACAGAGCACTGGGGCAATATCTGAAAACCAGTGAAGACGAGTGGCTAAAGAGTGCATGGGAAGAAGGACTAATAAAAGTAGACGAAGACCCAGAAATATACAGAGACAGGAGAATGACAGACAGAACAGAGGACTGGCACAACAAACCAATGCACGGACAATACATGAGACAGACTAAAGAACTAGCCAGCGATGACACATGGCAATGGCTACAGAGGGGAGAGCTAAAGAAGGAAACTGAAGGAATGATAACAGCGGCACAAGATCAGGCCCTAAGAACCAGATATGTTCAAAGAACGATAGACGGAAATAACATCTCTCCCATATGTAGGAAGTGCAATACGAAAAATGAAACCATAAACCACATAGCAAGCGAATGCCCGGCTTTTCCACAGAACCAGTACAAAAAGAGGCATGATTCAGTGGCAAAAGCCCTCCACTGGAGCCTGTGCAAGAAACATCAGCTACCTTGCAGTAATAAGTGGTATGAGCACCAACCTGAGGGAGTGATAGAAAACGATCTCGCAAAGATCCTCTGGGACTATGGTATCAGAACGGATAGGGTGATACATGCAAACAGACCAGACGTGACGTTGATTGACAAAGTCAAGAAGAATGTATCACTCATTGATGTCGCAATACCATGGGACACCAGAGTTGAAGAGAAAGAGAGGGAAAAAAAGGATAAGTATCAAGATCTGAAAATAGAAATAAGAAGGATATGGGATATGCCAGTGGAAATCGTACCCATAATCATAGGAGCACTAGGCACGATCCCAAGATCCCTGAAAAGGAATCTAGAAAAACTAGAGGCTGAAGTAGCTTCAGGACTCATGCAGAAGAGTGTGATCCTAGAAACGGAGCATATAGTAAGAAAAGTGATGGACTCCTAAGGAGGCAGGATACAACCCGGAACCCCACACTATAAATACCACCCAGTCGAATTGGAGGACTGTGATAGAGCAAAAAAAAAAAAAATAATAATAATAACAATAATAATAATAATAGGCACAATTCCAAGATCTCTGAAAAGGAATCTGCAAAAACTAGATTCTGAAGTAGCTCCAGGACTCGTGCAGAAGAGTGTGATCCTAGAAACGGCGCACATAGTAAGAAAAGTGATGGACTTCTAAGGAGGCAGGAGGCAACCCGGAACCCCACACTATAAATACCACCCAGTCGAACTGGAGGACTATGATAGACCCCCCAAAAAAATAAAAAAATAAAAATAATAATAATAATAATAATAATAATAATAATAATACTATTTGGTACGAGATACTTGCAATGGTTCATTCACCACAAGATATTATTATTATTATTATTATTATTATTATTATTATTATTATTATTATTATTATTATTATTGTCGTTGTTGTTGTTGTTTAGAAGAAGATGGGACAAAGGGACATTAAAATGGAACCAGTCAGCACAGCTGTTTAGGCAGACAACAAAAGACTTGATGCGTAATGAGTCAGGGTCTGAAGATAAGGGGTTAGTAAAAACATAAGATACAGTAAAAAAGATGTCTTTTTAACTGTGATAGAACAGTATAATATGAAGATAAAAGGCCCATAAAACACACTATTTTAACGTTCCAACCATATATTTCGAGCACTTCCTTCTGTGCTCCTGATCACTGATAAAATATGGACATAGGATGTCTTACAAGAGTATATATACAAAAACATATGTAGGGAGTAATAAGAAAAACATAGAATTACTAGAGTCACTCAAGATAATCAACCCCTCTCTCCCCTATTTTTATAACCTCCCAAAAACTCATAAAGATGAGATTCCTCTACACCCCATAATATCTAGCAGGGGCTCTTTGATGCATAAAATATCCAAATGGCTTGCAGACCTGTTATCACCCTCTCTCCCGATCGCCGACGTGTTGTCCGTTCTATACAGGAAGTTACAACCATATGAAGAACATTTTCCTCTTGGTATTGACAAAACAATAAAACTAGCAACCTCTGTGTAACTAACAACATGTTCTCTTTCAATGGTAATTTTTATAAACAAAAATTTGGTTGTAACATGGGCAGTCCCCTATCCCCCCTTCCAGCAAACCTATGCATGGAATATTTCGAAACTTAAATTTTGTCCTCTATCAAACCCCACAATATGGTCTGGCTTAGATATGTGGATGATATTTTTACTTACTAGGATGATAGCTGGGGAGATTTCAATGCATTTTTCAATCAACTAAATTCGCTACTTCCGACTATAAAATTTAAAACAGAATGGGAAAAGGACGGGAAATTGCCGTTCCCTGAATACGAATCATAAGAGAGAGCAGAATAGCTATGCGTTCACAATATACAGGAAACCCGCTTTCGCTGCTGCATATATTCATTTCCTAAGTTACCACGATGTATCCGTAAATATCATGGACGGCCGCAACCTATTCTTCAGGGGGCTTAGAATAATTTCAAATGGGTACGTAGATAAAAAAATTCAAGACGATCCGCCAACTCCCAATGCAACTGCTTTACCCACCATCCATTATCGAGAAGGTGATAAATAAAGCGAATACAATATATACTATAGAGGTCCCACTCACAACAGACAAATAGACTTCAGCAATAAGATAAAAACTCCATACGATGAAAACATCCAAAAAGCCACGGAACAACTCAGATCTAATAATCCCTTTATTTTCCATTATCCCAAATCCATCGGGAGTTCGCTCGTTAACGTATACCTAAATAAAAGAGGAGAAGAAGTCGGAGTTTACAAGAAACCGGTAGATCCATCTCGCAAATATTAGCAGAACACAAAAGATCAGTGCGATATGCATCAGAGAACTCGGAGATTTTCATACATATTAGAGACAAAGGCCATACTATTAACTGGAGTGGGGCTGAGCTGACTTTCACAAGTAGCTGTCCTTACAAAAGGAGATTGCTGGAATCTGCAATCATCAATCAAACCAACAATATGAACCTGTCAGGAGGACATTGGAGATCGGACGACATCAACGAACTAATCCTTAGGCCACTCTTCAAGCAGGTGTCCAAGAGTATCCGACCACCGGACGAGTAGCCAGACGGCAGTTAATGAGGCCAGAAATCACCAGGGAATAGTTTAATTTCCACCCTTCCTGGGTCTCCAACAGAGACCTACTGCCACACCTACATATGTTTTTGTATATATCCTCTTGTAAGACATCCTAGGTCCATATTTTACCAGTGATCAGGAGCATAGAAAGAAGAGCTCGAAATATATGGTTGCAAAGCTAAGATAGGGTTTTATGGGCCTTTTATCTTCATATATATATATATATATATATATATATATATATATATATATATATATATGTATATATATATATATATATATATATATATATATATATATATATATATATATATATATATAATATATATATATATATATATATATATATATATATATATATATATATATATATATATATATATGTATATATATATATATATATATATATATATATATATATATATATATATATATTTATGTGTAAATATATATATTTGTATATATATATATATATATATATATATATATATATATATAGGTATGTATGTATATATATATGCGCGTGTGTGTGTATAATTATTATCAAATGGAGGATTTATATAAAATATATTTTGAGACACTGACGCATGACTCCCCCACACCAATAATTAGTGTAAATATTTTGGTAAATTTCAATGAATTTATTTGAATTCAATCTGATGAAAAAACATCTAGCACGTGGCCACTTCCGGCTAATCTGACGACTTTAAATAAATATGTAAATAAAGAGCAGCTTTTATCACTGAGGGAACACCATTTACTGCGGCCATTTTCTCCTGATTGCTCTGATCCCGTTTTACAGCTCGTGATTATTTGAACACTATGTTATAATTTGTCACAAATGACAGTGATTTTCTCTGTAGAGATGGGAAAGTCTCGTATTAATTGAACGTCAATGATTTTCTTTAGTGATTTCAGCATGCAGCTTTCTCGTAAAGGTTGTTTCTCATCTTTTGAAATTTCTCGACGCCAACTTTTCTCTCTAGATGGTTGTCGGTGCATAGGAAGGCAAATACAAATGATAGGAATTATTTCCAAAGTCTACAACTTGGTCTTCATATCTCGATTTTTATCTTGCTTAACTCACTCTTCAGTACAAATGCTTTTTTCAATGCTCCGACATATGAATTTTATTTTCAGCAAAAAAAAAAAAAAAAAAAAAAATTTAATTGGTGAACAATGACATTGCCTTCAATAGAAATGGCTTATGAGAGGAAATATGCCTGCATACCAAATAATAGAATTTAATACAAGCCAGAACTAAGATTAAAATTACAATTGGAAGTAAGTTGTATAAAATACTCTAAAATATAATCTATAGGGACTTTAGTAAAAGACAACAAACATCAAGATTAACGAATCTATCAGTGGGGCAAAAATTGATTTGATTTCATTTATCAACTAAATGTAGTGCATTAAATATGTGCTAAGAAATTTGGACATGAGCTTGGCAATATATTTCGAAAGTGCTGATAGGTAATAGGCTACATAAGATTGATTTTTTTATCGGTTTTGGCTAATCCGTACAAGTAAGGCAATAAGAAATTTGACTGAAAACTGACCTTTTTGTTCTTCTTTTGTTTAGGGATTTATTTCACTGTGCAATTGAAATTTCTGATGACCTGACGAAGGGGAATTTTGCTTAGTTTGTTTATAAGTCTTATCATAATAGAGTATAAGACTTGCATGTGTGTGATGTGTAATCAGATTTATCTAAAAATTCGAGTGATCAGCTATCGTGATGTGGATTGTATTATCTTTGTGAAATCTGGGTCACACATTAGCGATTTCAGACCGCGAATGCGCTACGGGCTGGGTTGGCCGATCACTCTCCTATAGTCGAGGCGCGTGGGATCCCCCAAAGAAAGAAATTTCAGCTGATATCGACTCCATGACGACTTCCGCAATGAACCTTGTGATGAGATGACGTATTCGCGTAGTCTTAGGAGCAAAACACCGATAATGAGGCCACATCCACAATTAACGGTTTTTACAGGACGCCGAGTCCCGTGAAGGCATGACGATTTTTGACGATTTATTTGCGATTTAGTTACGAGATATTCCGACTTACATAACGGGATTGTTACGTAAGTCTGGTAGTGTCAGTTTGTATATTAAGCCTTCTTTTGACTATGTTGTTCTTTGTAAAATCAGTTTGCCTCAGTAAAGGGTCCGAACAGGACCGAAAGTACTTGGCTATCTCGCTTTTTCATTTTTTTCCTTCGTGGTAAAAAACCTTTATTTATACATAGCATCACGTTTTATATACTTCGTGATCAAGTTAATCATATATATATATATATATATATATATATAATATATATAAATATTATATATATAATATATAATATATATACTATATATATATATATATATATATATCTATATATATATATATATATATAATATACTATATATATAGATAGATAGATAGATAGATAGATAGATAGATAGATAGATAGATAGAAGGTTCAGGAGGTCCATTGATACTTCACATGAAGGCCAAGATTTATTATAAAACATTTCACACATCAGCTTTGTGCATCTTCAGTCTGTTGAAAGAGAAATGCATTTAACATAAATACTATTGTGAATCCTTATATTTAGTTTTTAATATATGCATTTCTCTTTTAACAGACTGAAGATGCACAAAGTTGATGTGTAAAACGTTTTATAATAAATCCTGACCTTCATGTGAAGTATCAATGGACCTCCTGAACCTCCCATATATATATATTGTTACGAAGTGCCAAATATCTGGTTACCATGCATCAAATATTACCTCACCAAAAGCCAGACACCTGAACCCTCATAACACGTTTAAACGACTGAATACTCTAAAGGCAACAGTGATCCCTTAACACTTACCAGTATTGCAGAAAATCAGACTAAGTTCATCAAAACAGGTGTGAGGTAATCTTGTAAGTAATTAAATTAATCAAAGGGCATCACTCCATCAACAACTTTAAAAGTCTTAAGTATTTCCCTGATTTCAGAAGTCTAAGTACTTCCCTGGGTCTAAGTCACTTCAATTAAATTGAAGGAAAGCAAATCAATTACCACTCTATGTCTCTACCTATCATAAATATAGCCATAATCATATATACTTATACTGGTGTAAGATAAAGAAAACACTTATAAAAATTTTAAATACAAAAATTTATTATTACATTCAAAATTTATAAGTGAAATTCACAATATCAGGGGAAATTACAGTTACTTGAAAACAAAGTAAAGTTTAATTAATTCTTGAATCAAATTAAGTAAAATTAAATCAAAATTGATTTATCACAAAATTCAAGAAAATTAACTCAATCAAAATTCAAAAGTGTTAGGCAATAACTGAAAATTTAAAATTAATTCACAAGTGCTAAACAACAATAAAACTTGAAAAGAATTCTAAGTAAATGCAAATCAATTCACAAGTGTTAAATTTAATTAAATGTGCAATGATAAAGCAATGAAAATAACTAAGTCAATTAAATTGTGAATGCAAATGAAATATAAAACAAAAAGACACACTTCAATAAGAAAATGAATAAGTGCACAAACAATGGAACAGACACAAACACAAAAAATATCAGCAATGTGTAAAAGTGTAAATCTTTTTCATTCAAAAACACTGTAACCAACAGTTTTTACCAAACCTTCGTAACAGACAACAGTTCCTATCAATTATTAGTTAAACACAATTCCTATCCGTCATTAGTTAAACACACTCCCTATCCATTATTAGTTGCAACTAATAAAAATATAACACACTTTACCTTTTTTGGTATACCAACTTCTTTCTTTCTCTTTTGCTGCAGCTTGTATATTACACTTTCACAAAAAAAACCAGGCGCCGTTACGAAATGTTTGTTCAGATTCCACAAAAGAAACTAAATAAACTAAATAAATTCTAAGAAATATCAAACATTAAATTCTAAAATGTTACGAGTGACCAATTTACGTTACGTTAATATAATCTCGTTGTCGAGTGAGAGAGAGAGAGAGAGAGAGAGAGAGAGAGAGAGGGGGAGATCTAATTGCCTCGAGGTCTTAAGATCGAATGAAAATCTCTTCCTTTAGGGAAATGACAGAGCAGATGCCTCAAAACGTTCTAGACACGAAAGCTTCTCGAAAGTTCTGAAACTGATGCAATCTCACATACTAAATGTGCAATATGCACGTGGCTTTGATCTAAGACATACGCGTATGAGTCCAGTCTGTTAAAAAAAAGAAAAAAAAAGAAAGACACGTACCCGACCGAAACGGAGGCTGAGCGATAATAAAGATTGACATGTTTTGATGACACTGAGCTCGCTATCAAACGCGCTGACAAAGCAGGGAAGCAAATGGATCTCGCAGACTCTCTAATCTACAGTGTCGACATAAAAGTTAAACATTCGTAGTTTATAAAAGACAAAGAATCCTCTCTTTACGTTATATACATATTATTTTACATTAAGTAATGCGAAATCTGAACACACATCTTAAAACATCCTATTCTAAGCTATCTAGGAATCTGAAAAAATGTTACAAAATCTACAAGACATTTCAAAGAGGGGAAAACATGCATTTGAAAGTAGCAATATATAATAATATTATATATATATATATATATATATAATATATATATATATATATATATATATATATATATATATATATATATATATATATATATATATATATATATACTATCTCCGATTCTTACATACATAATTCACTAGGTTTAGTTGGGAAATTAAACAGTCACTTTTTGCCCCACTTATAGATTCGTTAGTTTTGATGTTTGATCTCTATAGATTCTATTTTATGGTATCTTAGTAACGAACTTATCCAACATGAATTTCCTCTACCTGTAAGTCATATTATTTCACTCACTAGGTTGTGCATTTGTGATTGTATGTTTATATTCAATGGTTTGTTTTATCAACAAATATTTGGTATGGCAACGGTCAACCCTTTATCACCACTCCTCTCAAACTTGTATATAGAAGTCTTTGATAAAGGATATTTACTTAATATCTAAAATTCTTTAAAGTGGTATAGATATGTTAGTAGTATTTTAGCTGTTTTGCCTGCTGGTATTGATGTAAATGATTTACTCTCAAATTTGAATAACTAGGTGCCATCAATTAAGTTTACTTTAGAATTAGGTAAAGGCAATTGCCTCCCTTCTTTAAATGTCTTAATACATTTCAATGTAAATCCAGTATCTACAGGAAACCACCCAACTACTTAACTTATGTCCAATTTTATTTAGGCCACCATCTTAACATCAAAATATCAATTTTTTCTTCTATGTTCATTTCGAGCATTGCGCATTGTCAGTCCCTAATATTTGGATCAAGATATTGAATACATGAAAAAATAGAGACAGATTTATGTTATCCTTCACATATATTAGATATTTGCTATCATAAAGCCCACAAAATGCTTTATAGTATGAGTAACGCGGACAAAGCTATCTCTGAGAACATTCTTAGCTTGCCTTATTCTAGCAGTTTTGAAGCCTTAAAATCATTGTTGAAATCTTTTGAGGTCAACCTCGTTTTTTCCTATAATAACACACTGAAAGGAATGTTAATAAAAAATGGCCCAAGGAGAGCAACATCATATTATATAGAATTCCATATTTGATTTTCCCCCCCGATTTCGGCCACTCTAGCAAGGATTTAGAAGTAAGAATTAAGCAGCATAGTTATTCTGTCAAAACTGGGCAAACATCCAATGCAATATTTATTCATTAAAGTGAAAATGACCACCGGATAAATTGGATCAGCAGTTCAGTAATTGCAAGATCAAAATATATCTTGTCACAAAATCTTTTAGAATCAGCCATTATACAACCTACTTCCAATTATGATTTTAATCTTAGTTCTGGCTTGAATTATTTTGTATTATTTAGTATGCGGGCATATTTCCTCTCATAAGCAATTTCTATTGAAGGTAATGTCATTTTTCACTATTTTTTTTTTTTTTTTTTTTTTTTTTTTTTTTTTTTTTTTTTTTGCTGAAAATAAAATTCATATGTCGGAGCATTCAAAAAAGAATTTGTACTGAAGTGTGAGTTAAGCAAGATAGAAATCGAGATATGAAGACCAAGTTGTAAACTTTGGCAACAATTCCGATCAATTGTATTTACTTTCCTATGCACCGACAACCATCAAGAGAGAAAATTTGGTGTCGAGAAGTTTCAAAAGGTAAGAAACAATCTTTACGAGAAAACACATGCTGGAATCACTAAAAAAAAACTCATTGACGCTCGACTAGCACGAGACTTTCCTATTTCTACACAGAAAATCATTGTCATTTGTGATAAATTATAATAACAGAGTGTTCAAATAATCACAGAGAGCTTAAACGGGGTCGGAGCAATCAGGAGAAAATGGTGAGCGTGGCTATTTTCAGGTATTCCCTCAGTGATAACAGCTGTTCTTTATTTACATATTTATTTAAAGTCCTCAGATTAGCTGCAAGTGCCTACGTGCTAGTTGCCTTTTCATCAGATCAAATTCAAATAATTTTAACTAAATATACCAAAATATTTAAACTAATCATTGGTGTGTGGAGGTCATGCCTCAGTCTCAAAATATATTTAATGTGAATCCTCCATTTCATGATAATTATACACACAGACACTCACACATACACACACACACACACACACACACACACACACACACACACACACACATATATATATATATATATATATATATATATCATTATATATATATATATATATATATATATCAATTAAGCTACAAATGTCCTTTAATATCTAAATTCACTTTACCTCCCAAAGATATATTTTCATATATGTACCGAAGGGGAAGGGGAATTTTTTAATTGATAATAATTTCGTCCCCCCATGGGATCGAACCACCGTCCAAGTGGACGGGGACGAAATCAGGACAGTCAGTTTCTGCTCAGTAAAGGACGTTTAAACTGAAAAGGTCGCAGATCGCTTCGTTATTTTCTCGCAGTGGGCATATTCCTGCTTATTTATTTTTACTCTAATATATAATATAATATATATATTATATAATATAATAATAGATGGATATATCTATATATATATATATATATATATATATATATAGTAAAAACAAACAAATTTGTTTTTTCAAGAATAGTAAATTTCCCTAAGATTGTGAATTTCACTTATAAATTTTGAATTTAAAAATAAATTTTTTGTATTTAAAGTTTTCATAAGTGTTTCATTTATTGACCACCAGTGCTACGATTTTGATTTAGGTAGAAATACTGAGTGGTAATTGTGCTGTTTTCCATAAACTTTATTGAAGCGAGTTAGAACCATTGTTATACATAGACTTTTAAAGTTTTTTTATGGAGTGATGCCTTTAATTAATTTAATTTTTTTTCTATATATGTTGACCACATATTGTTTTACTGAACTTACTCTGATTTCTTTATAATTAATAAGTTTTCAAGGATTACTGTTGCCTTTAGAGCAATCAGTCGATTTTATCTGTGATGAAGGTTCGGGTATCTGGCTGTTTGAGGCAACTAATTTTTCATTGGTAAGTGTAATGACCAGATATTTGGGCGCTTCGTCACAGGTTTAATTGGTGCCCAGAGACCAACGAAAACATATCATAAATATCACTCTGGTTTATGGCTTGTATATACTGGTGGTGTTAGGTACATATTTTGACCGTCGATTGACTGTATAGTTGTTTTTTGTATTTTATTGTATTGAATTGTTAGTTGAATAAATTAGAGAAAATGGCTCTGTTCGATGTTCAGGAATTTTTAGCAATTCCTTCCATCCAAGAGTTTCCTGAATCCACTCTGACTAAGGCACAGTGGATTGCTTTAGCAGTAGCATGTGGCCTGGTAATGTTTAAAAAGTAAGTATGGTAAAGGCACAAATAAGATATATTGCAATGAAAGCATTCGTAGAATCTTGTAAAATAACCGATGAATATGAATTAGAATTAGCTCAAGAGTTGTTCAACGTAGCACAAGCTGATCTTATAAATAATCAAGAGTAAGGGAAAGAGAAAAGTGATGCAGAGTTAGAGATTAGACACATAGCTGCAGAAGAAAGTTTGATTAAGTTGAGAATGCAGCTTGGAAGAGAAAAAGAAGACAGAAAAGAGAAGAAAGAGAAAGAGAGGAAGAAAAAGCAACAGAAGAGGAAAGAGAAAGAATAAGGTTTGAAAGGGAGATGGAATTGGTAAGAGCTAGCCACATTTACCTGTGATCCCATCTAACCTTATCCAAGGTAATCAAGACCCTGTATTTGATGTAGGAAGAGTATAGAAGTTAATTCCTAAGGTTACTGAAGAAGTTTTAGGTAAGTTCTTTGATCACTTAGAAAAAGTGGCTTCAAGTATGGGATAGCGAGATAAATAAATGATCAATTTTGTTACAGTGTCTTGATTGGTTAAGAGAGAAGTGCTTATTTAGCTTTAACAGCTGATCAGTGTAAAGATTAAAAGGCACTTAAACACAGTGTGCTACAAGTTTACCAGATGACCCCAGAGTACTACAATGAAAGATTCAGAAATTTAAGAAAAGATGAGAAGGGAACCTTCTTAGATTATGCTTACAAAGTGTACCACACGGCAGAAAATGCCTCCAAACAGCAAAATCTCTCTCAGAAATAATTGGAAAAAACTCGGAAAAAATTGAGGAGACAAATGATAAATTATCAAGAATCTGGGACGGGATCAAAGGACTACGGGAATCCCTAAACAGCCTTAAAACGGTGGAAACAAATAACCTCACACGGATCTGGGATGCGATCAAAGGAGTGCAGGGATCGATAGACAATCGCACAGATAGCCACCAGACTCCTACGAATGTGGCATCCAGTTTTTCCCCGCCTCCCAGCAACACGGAAGTGCCCCCGTCACCTATAGACCGTTCCGAGGGGACTGTTGGTCTCCCAACCTCTTCTCCCTCCCCAGTGCCTCCGGTGGAAGATATATCTCCGGTGATGATTACTAGCCCTCGTAATCCTCCCCACCCTATCTCTCCCCCCAACCCCCCATCGTAGATGCAGATGAAAGTGATCATGAGGGGTCTGGCGGCTGGCAGATACAAACAAGCAGAAAGAAGAGAAGAACCTCTCGTTGGCCGCTAGACCGGAGGCCAACATTCGTGTTCCACCTCGCCCGACACCTGAGATGAGATGTCACGTAGTAATTCACAATCTGCGCTCATCGGTGACGCTACATGCCATAGCGGAGAGAGTCAAGTTTCTCACTGGCTCTGACCCACTCATCTCCAACGAACTCCCATACAGGATTAAACCTAAAGTGGCTTACAGGATTACCTGCCTATTTCAACATCTCAACGTTCTTAAAGGCGAGAATTTTGGTCCTAATATATTAGTTTCAAGATATAAATTAATCCGGGATCAACCAACCCCAGGGGAACTTACTGACACTCCAACCAGGGTCATTTCCACCGCAAGTGCCAGTCAACCCCCCACGGCGAGTGACTGCCCACTCCCCCTAACTAACACCCCATCCACCCAAATGATCAGCGCATTCATCTCCCATCTTCGTGAGTAGCCATGGATACATTAAACATAATCTCTTGGAATATATTTGGCCTCAAGCGAAACATTCATCTCTTAAAAATGTTCTGCAAAAACTTCAAAGGCATCATTGCATTTCATGAAACGCTCCTCTGGCCACATGACCTTGCCATCTGCGATTCAATTCATGATAACTTTAGAACCCTTCCGACTTTCATCGATTGCAAGTTACAGATCAAATCATAGCTGGTCGCCCGAAAAGGGGCCTTTCTTTCCTGTGGCATAAATCGTTAGACAATATGATAAAGGTGATGACCTACAGGAGTGACAGATTGCTGGGGCTTCAAGTGACAGTAGGGAACTCTAAAATCCTAATTATTAATGTTTATATGCCATGGGAAAATAACAATAATTTTGAACATTACTGCATGATCCTAGGGGAGTTACAAAGTATTATTCATGATTCTCCTGCTGATCATATTTGTATAATCGGGACCTTAATTCTCACCCCACAAAACAATTTTATAATGAACTTACTCGCTTCTGTCAAAATCATGCTCTCCAAATTAGCGATGTAATGCTCCTCCCTCCCTCCTCCTATTCATATGTACATAATAGAGCGGACGCTATTACAACCTCCTGGCTGGACCACTGCATCACATCTCCACAACTTCATGATTCTATTATGACCTGCAATATTCGTTATGATCTTGCAACAGGCTACGATCACATCCCATTACAGGTGTCATTCAGTACCCCTTCCCTCCCTACCATGAACCCCCTAACTGTTCGCCCACCAGCAGTAAACTGGGATTTTAAAAACCAACAGAAAACCAGATACTTTTGGGGGACCACGGAAACCAGGTTGCGGTGAATAGTTCAACTGGCAGACGCCTTACTTTGTACTAACACAAATTGTAGAAAAGACCACCACAGGAGGGATCTGAATGAATTCTATTCGAACATAATCTCCGCTATGCTTGCTTCGGGCAGGACTGCCTACAGATTTCGTCAAGGTAATTCTCGTAATATACCTGGATGGAATGACTTGGTTAAAGGTCTGCATACATACTCACGAGAAATGTTTTTACTGTGGAGGCAAAATGGTAGCCCCAGGGAAGGGCACATTGCATTACTAATGAGACAGGCGAGAGGCAGTTCAAACTTGCTCTTAAGCACTGCAGGTTAAATGAAAAACAACTAAGAGGCGATGCAATGTCTAGAAACTTAGAATCTGGTGATTATCCTCGTCTTTGGAAAGATATCCAGTCCTTAAATCCCAAAACTATAAAGCTATCACAGAGAGTAGGGGAAGCAGTCGGAGACGAAGCTATCGCAAGTATGTGGAGCGATCACTTCAACAATATCCTGAATTGCATAAATGATCAAGATTCCCGAAGGGATGTAGATAACCTCCTTACTGACAACATTCAATTTCATTTTCATTTTGCAGACTGTATTACGCCAGGTAACATCAGCGATGCCATAAACAGCCTACCTAATAATAAATCGCCCGGCTGTGATAGTCTTCCTGCAGAGGCCTTCAAATTCTGCAATTCTGATAATTTACATTTTGCTAGCTGCCCTATTCAATGCGTTCATAATTCACCGGTTTCTTCCAGACTCCCTACTCTTAGTTCACTTTATACCATTAATCAAAAACAAGCTAAAGGACGCAGCTGACCCTAGCAACTACCGGCCGATTACAATCACAACAATCGCATCGAAGATACTTGAGTCTGTTCTTCTAGTGAGACTTTTCCCTTTTCTACACACCACTGACAACCAGTTCGGGTTTAAAGCAAACCACTCAACCGACACCTGCATCTACATACTGAAAGAATTGCTGAATTACTACCTATCATCAGCCTCTCCTGTTTTCCTTTGTTTTGTAGATGTGAGAAAAGCATTTGACAGAGTAAACTACCTGAAGCTCTTCCTGAAGTTGCATAAAAGGGGCACACCCCTGTATCTAATTGGCATTTTGCATTGCTGGTTCTCCAAACAGCAATTCTGTGTCAAATGGGCTAACGTATTATCTTACACCATCGGCTCCCTAAACGGGCTTCGGCAAGGGGGCATTCTCTCTCCATACCTGTTTAATACGTACACAGATGCCTTGAATGTCAAACTGAACTCACTCCCAATTGGATGCACCGTCAATGAAACAACTATATACAACCTCTGTTACACCGACGATATGGTTCTGATTTCCCCATCAGTGCAAGGTCTCCAACACCTCATCGACACTTGCCGCCAATATGCAGAGGAATTTGATATAATCTACAACGAAACCAAGACCCAGTGCATGTCGCTGCTCCCGAGATCGCTTAAGCATATTGCAGAACCACAAATTTTCCTCGGAAACCATCGGCTGGAATTTGTGCACGAATTTCCTTATTTGGGTCACATTATCACCGAAGACCTAAACGATACGGCAGACATTGAACAGAGGCGTCGTAAACTATGTGCAGCTGGCAACATGATTGCAAGGAGGTTTGCCTTCTGTCACCGAGACGTGAAACTGCTCTCTCCTTTTCCGCTCATACTGCTACAGTATCTATGGGTGTTATTCCCGCTGGATGAACTATACCCGAGAGACCATGAGACGCATCACTGTTGTGCACAATGACATTCTGAGACGCCTCACAAACACTCCCCGCTACCACTCCGCCACACAGATGTTCATAGAAAACCACCTGGACAATTTAAAAATCATTGTTAGGCGAACAATGTCCAGTCTGGTAACCCGAGTGAGAAACAGCAGCAACCCGCTCATACAGAGCATCCTAAGGAGTGAAGCAAGGTCTACATTGTGGGAAAGATGGGAAAATGAGGCCTTTGTCCCCTAGAGGACTTAATCTCTGTATTGGCGAGATGCCATCTGCAGTTTTTGTCATTATTACATTTATTGCTGATATTTTAATTTTTCATTATTACTGTGATTACTATCAAGTTAAAGTTTTTTTTACATTCAATTTTTGTATTACCCCTCTGGACCTGACTACTGTAACCACCTAAGGTCTCTAGTTGAAATTTAAGTTATATAGAATGTGCACTAACTGTTATTACTCTCAATGCATATTTTTTTTTCTCACCAATATTATTACTGTTATTACCAGTATTATCATTACTAGCTTTTATGCTACCTCAGCTATTTTGTGGATAAGTGCCGATTATTCATTTTCCTTTTCTTTTTTATCATGTCTCATGTATCTAGATTGTGTATGTTACTGTCTGTATTTTGTATTTTCAATGTATATGGCCCTGAGCTGAAATAAAGCATATTATTATTATTATTATTATTATTATATTATTATTATTATTTTATTTATTTAAATAATGGCTACTTCAGCAGCGTTACTACCTTGTAGAGATTCTTCTCTATTTTTGCGAATAGCGGCTTTTTCAGTGCTACTTAAACAGGCTAGTAGAGCGCCTATAGAGGTCATGGTAAAATACAGGGTCAAAATAGGTGTATATATTTGAATTTTACAGATAAACTATGATACCATAGTCATCAAAGTCATTAACGATTTTCTCTCTCTCTCTCTCTCTCTCTCTCTCTCTCTCTCTCTCTCTTTCCTTAAAGCGAGCTTTCGTCTGGAGCTGCAGACATCCTCGGGCTGGGAAGCTGAGGGTGGACTGATCTTGGTGCGGTGGCCGTCCTCCTTATATCTGTGGTTGACAGCAGGGGGTCTGCCCCATGCTTGTCTCCTATTGGCTGGTGGCGGTGAGTCTTGTTTTCATTGGCTGCCTGAGCCAGGTCTCAAGCCACTTTCTTCGGGGCCGATGGTTGCGTTGCAGCATATCCTGCAGCCGCCTGACCTCCTAAGCGGCGCTGTAACATTGATGGGCGTTGCGCTACGCTGTGGGACGTCACGGCTACTTTGATTTCCCATCGGCTGCAGGAGTACCTCGTTCGGGGGCGTTTGTCATCCATAGAGTTGTCATGATCGGTGGTGTCATTGTTGGTGGCAGGTCTTCTCATACTCGTAGGGAGGAGAAATCTTCCTGCGTCGTATTCAGAGTAGGTTTTATTTGCTGGATGAGTAGCGCCTCCAGCAGGCGCAACCGACGGGCATCAGGGGCCTTCCGAATGATCTTCGTGTTCTTTATGATGACATCTCGGGAGATGGCCTCGTGATGTTTGGTGCGGTCGTGATTCTTTATAGCCCCCTCTTGGGCGTGGCACGAGAGTCTTCTTCGACAGTCGCATAGTAGTCATACCTATGTAGGCGCCGCTGCATTCGCGGACTGGGCATGTATACTGGTACACTACATGCGTCTGCTTCAGGGGTTCTCGTACCTGTGGAGAGGGTTATTTTTCATAATAAAGATCGCGCGTCCTCCGATTCTGGTAATATATGATTAGGTCGATATTCTGGTGTCGTCAGTCGGGGATACATTATCAGAAATAATTTTCTTAAATGGCGTCCTCTTCTTCACGGTAATGGGAACTCATGAAGGCTTTGTAGTACATCTTGATATTATCCTGGGGCGGTGCTGCGGGCTCTCACTACCGTACCACTCCAGGGCTGTGCGGACTTCCTTGCTGATTAATTTATTTGAGTACCCGTTATTCACAAGTACTTGGGAGGCGCGGTCGAGTTCCTGGTGAGTGTCCTGCCAGGTTGAGCAGTGGGGAGAGGGCCCTCCTGACAAAGGCCCTGACGGTGGTGCTTTTGAATCTGGCGGGGCACTCGCTGTCTCCGTTGAGGCAAAGTCCTAAATTGGTTTTCTTTGTGTAGACTGAAGTACGGAGACCGTCTTCCGTCTTGCTTACAAGGACGTCGAGGAAGTGGAGCCGATCGTCGGAGCTGCGTTCGACTGTGTAATTCAGCACACTACACTGCTGAAATGCTTGACGGAGGGCTTCTACCTCATCCTCGGCGTCGACTTGCACAAAGAAAATGTCGTCAATGTAACGTCCATATCTGCGGGGTTGCTGCATCCTGGCGAAGACCCGTTCCTCCACGGTGCCCATATAAAAGTTAGCGAAGAGAACCCCAAGTGGGGAGCCCATCGCCACGCCGCCCCTTTTGGCGGAACATCTGGCCACGGTGGGTGGAGAAAGGGGCCCTTCTCGTGCATATCTCCAGCAGCGTACGGAGCGAGGCTTCCGGTATGTTGAGGGGCGCCGTCGACTGATTCCTGTAGACACGATCAAGGATTATATCTATGGTTCGTCGACAGGCACGTTCGTAAATAGGGTCTCTACATCCAGCGAGGCAATAATCCCGGTACCAGGGGCGTCCTTGATGGCTTCTAACGGAGTCATCACGCCAGTGAATGTCTGCAAACAAATGCTGTGCACCTTGCCGCATACAAGGAGACTACAGCCTGGTTATTTATATGCAATGTAAAAACCCACAAACAAGGAAACCCCCTGGCCGATTTTTTTTTCATCAGCAGACGCCAGCCCCTACGTACAGCCTGGCTAAAGCCTCAACCAAATTTTGACCCCTTACGTCCCGAGTCGGTACAGCCTGCATCTCGGCTGAGTTCTTAGAAGCCATCAAGGACGCCCCTGGTACCAGGATTATCGCCTCGCTGGATGTAGAGTCCCCTATTTGCGAACGTGCCTGTCGACGAAACCATAGATATAATCCTTTGATCGTGTCTACAGGAATCAGTCGACGGCCCGCTCAACATACCGGAAGCCTCGCTCCGTACGCTGCTGGAGATATGCACGAAGAAGGCCCCTTTCTCCACCCACCGTGGCCAGTATGTTCCGCCAAAAGGACGGCGTGGCGATGGCTCTCCCCACTTGGGGTTCTCTTCGCTAACTTTTATATGGGCACCGTGGAGGAACGGGTCTTCGCCAGGATGCAGCAACCCCGCAGATATGGACGTTACTATTGACGACATCTTTGTGCAAGTCGACGCCGAGGATGAGGTAGAAGCCCACCTCCGTCAAGCATTTCAGCAGTGTAGTGTGCTGAATTACACAGTCGAACGCAGCTCCGACGATCGGCTCCTCTTCCTCGACATCCTTGTAAGCAAGACGGAAGACGGTCTCCGTACTTCAGTCTACACAAAGAAAACCAATTTAGGACTTTGCCTCAACGGAGACAGCGAGTGCCCCGCCAGATTCAAAAGCACCACCGTCAGGGCCTTTGTCAGGAGGGCCCTCTCCCACTGCTCAACCTGGCAGGACACTCACCAGGAACTCGACCGCGCCTCCCAAGTACTTGTGAATAACGGGTACTCAAATAAATTATCAGCAAGGAAGTCCGCACAGCCCTGGAGAAATGGTACGGTAGTGAGAGCCCGCAGCCCCGCCCCAGGATAATATCAAGATGTACTACAAAGCCTTCATGAGTTCCCATTACCGTGAAGAAGAGGACGCCATTAAGGAAAATTATTTCTGATAATGTATCCCCGACTGACGACACCAAGAATATCGACCTAATCATATATTACCAGAATCGGAGGACGCGCGATCTTATTATGAAAAATAACCCTCTCCACAGGTACGAGAACCCCTGAAGCAGACGCATGTAGTGTACCAGTATACATGCCCAGTCCGCGAATGCAGCGGCGCCTACGTAGGTATGACTACTATGCGACTGTCGAAGAGACTCTCGTGCCACGCCCAAGAGGGGGCTATAAAGAATCACGCCCGCACCAAACATCACGAGGCCATCTCCCGAGATGTCATCATAAAGAACACGAAGATCATCGGGAAGGCCCCTGATTGCCCGTCGGTTGCGCCTGCTGGAGCGCTACTCATCCAGCAAAATAAAACCTACTCTGAATACGACGCAGGAAGAATTTCTCCTCCCTACGAGTATGAGAAGACCTGCCACCAACAATGACACCACCGATCATGACAAACTCTAGGATGACAACGCCCCGAACGAGTACTCCTGCAGCCGATGGAAATCAAAGTAGCCGTGACGTCCCACAGCGTAGCGCAACGCCCATCAATGTTACAGCGCCGCTTAGGAGGTCCAGGCGGCTGCAGGATATGCTGCAACGCAACCATCGGCCCGAAGAAAGTGGTTTGAGACCTGGCTCAGGCAGCCAATGAAAACAACAAGACTCACCGCCACCAGCCAATAGGAGACAAGCATGGGGCAGACCCCCTGCTGTCAACCACAGATATAAGGAGGACGGACACCGCACCAAGATCAGTCCACCCTCAGCTTCCCAGCCCGAGGATGTCTGGCAGCTCCAGACGAAAGCTCGCTTTAAGAAAGAGAGAGAGAGAGAGAGAGAGAGAGAGAGAGAGAGAGAGAGAGAAAATCGTTAATGACTTTGATGACTATGGTATCATAGTTTATCTGTAAAATTCAAATATATACACCTATTTTGACCCTGTATTTTACCATGACCTCTATAGGCGCTCTACTAGCCTGTTTAAGTAGCACTGAAAAAGCCGCTATTCGCAAAATAGAGAAGAATCTCTACAAGTGTAACGCTGCTGAAGTAGCCATTACTTTTAATAAAATAATAATAATAATAATAATAATAATAATAATAATAATAATATATATGCTTTATTTCAGCTCAGGGCCATATACATTGAAAATACAAAATACAGACAGTAACATACACAATCTAGATACATGAGACATGATAAAAAAGAAAAGGAAAATGAATAATCGGCACTTATCCACAAAATAGCTGAGGTAGCATAAAAGCTAGTAATGATAATACTGGTAATAACAGTAATAATATTGGTGAGAAAAAAATATGCATTGAGAGTAATAACAGTTAGTGCACATTCTATATAACTTAAATTTCAACTAGAGACCTTAGGTGGTTACAGTAGTCAGGTCCAGAGGGGTAATACAAAAATTGAATGTAAAAAAAACTTTAACTTGATAGTAATCACAGTAATAATGAAAAATTAAAATATCAGCAATAAATGTAATAATGACAAAAACTGCAGATGGCATCTCGCCAATACAGAGATTAAGTCCTCTAGGGGACAAAGGCCTCATTTTCCCATCTTTCCCACAATGTAGACCTTGCTTCACTCCTTAGGATGCTTTGTATGAGCGGGTTGCTGCTGTTTCTCACTCGGGTTACCAGACTGGACATTGTTCGCCTAACAATGATTTTTAAATTGTCCAGGTGGTTTTCTATGAACATCTGTGTGGCGGAGTGGTAGCGGGGAGTGTTTGTGAGGCGTCTCAGAATGTCATTGTGCACAACAGTGATGCGTCTCATGGTCTCTCGGGTATAGTTCATCCAGCGGGAACACCCATAGATACTGTAGCAGTATGAGCGGAAGAGCAGCAGTTTCACGTCTCGGTGACAGAAGGCAAACCTCCTTGCAATCATGTTGCCAGCTGCACATAGTTTACGACGCCTCTGTTCAATGTCTGCCGTATCGTTTAGGTCTTCGGTGATAATGTGACCCAAATAAGGAAATTCGTGCACAAATTCCAGCCGATGGTTTCCGAGGAAAATTTGTGGTTCTGCAATATGCTTAAGCGATCTCGGGAGCAGCGACATGCACTGGGTCTTGGTTTCGTTGTAGATTATATCAAATTCCTCTGCATATTGGCGGCAAGTGTCGATGAGGTGTTGGAGACCTTGCACTGATGGGGAAATCAGAACCATATCGTCGGTGTAACAGAGGTTGTATATAGTTGTTTCATTGACGGTGCATCCAATTGGGAGTGAGTTCAGTTTGACATTCAAGGCATCTGTGTACGTATTAAACAGGTATGGAGAGAGAATGCCCCCTTGCCGAAGCCCGTTTAGGGAGCCGATGGTGTAAGATAATACGTTAGCCCATTTGACACAGAATTGCTGTTTGGAGAACCAGCAATGCAAAATGCCAATTAGATACAGGGGTGTGCCCCTTTTATGCAACTTCAGGAAGAGCTTCAGGTAGTTTACTCTGTCAAATGCTTTTCTCACATCTACAAAACAAAGGAAAACAGGAGAGGCTGATGATAGGTAGTAATTCAGCAATTCTTTCAGTATGTAGATGCAGGTGTCGGTTGAGTGGTTTGCTTTAAACCCGAACTGGTTGTCAGTGGTGTGTAGAAAAGGGAAAAGTCTCACTAGAAGAACAGACTCAAGTATCTTCGATGAGATTGTTGTGATTGTAATCGGCCGGTAGTTGCTAGGGTCAGCTGCGTCCTTTAGCTGTTTTTGATTGTTAATGGTATAAAGTGAACTAAGAGTAGGGAGTCTGGAAGAAACCGGTAAGTTAATTGAACGCATTGAGTAGGGCAGCTAGCAAATGTAAATTATCAGAATTGCAGAATTTGAAGGCCTCTGCAGGAAGACTATCACAGCCGGGCGATTTATTATTAGGTAGGCTGTTTATGGCATCGCTGATGTTACCTGGCGTAATACAGTCTGCAAAATGAAAATGAAATTGAATGTTGTCAGTAAGGAGGTTATCTACATCCCTTCGGGAATCTTGATCATTTATGCAATTCAGGATATTGTTGAAGTGATCGCTCCACATACTTGCGATAGCTTCGTCTCCGACTGCTTCCCCTACTCTCTGTGATAGCTTTATAGTTTTGGGATTTAAGGACTGGATATCTTTCCAAAGACGAGGATAATCACCAGATTCTAAGTTTCTAGACATTGCATCGCCTCTTAGTTGTTTTTCATTTAACCTGCAGTGCTTAAGAGCAAGTTTGAACTGCCTCTCGCCTGTCTCATTAGTAATGCAATGTGCCCTTCCCTGGGGCTACCATTTTGCCTCCACAGTAAAAACATTTCTCGTGAGTATGTATGCAGACCTTTAACCAAGTCATTCCATCCAGGTATATTACGAGAATTACCTTGACGAAATCTGTAGGCAGTCCTGCCCGAAGCAAGCATAGCGGAGATTATGTTCGAATAGAATTCATTCAGATCCCTCCTGTGGTGGTCTTTTCTACAATTTGTGTTAGTACAAAGTAAGGCGTCTGCCAGTTTGAACTATTCACCGCAACCTGGTTCCGTGGTCCCCCAAAAGTATCTGGTTTTCTGTTGGTTTTTAAAATCCCAGTTTACTGCTGGTGGGCGAACAGTTAGGGGGTTCATGGTAGGGAGGGAAGGGGTACTGAATGACACCTGAATGGGATGTGATCGTAGCCTGTTGCAAGATCATAACGAATATTGCAGGTCATAATAGAATCATGAAGTTGTGGAGATGTGATGCAGTGGTCCAGCCAGGAGGTTGTAATAGCGTCCGCTCTATTATGTACATATGAATAGGAGGAGGGAGGGAGGAGCATTACATCGCTAATTTGGAGAGCATGATTTTGACAGAAGCGAGTAAGTTCATTATAAAATTGTTTTGTGGGGTGAGAATTAAGGTCCCCGATTATACAAATATGATCAGCAGGAGAATCATGAATAATACTTTGTAACTCCCCTAGGATCATGCAGTAATGTTCAAAATTATTGTTATTTTCCCATGGCATATAAACATTAATAATTAGGATTTTAGAGTTCCCTACTGTCACTTGAAGCCCCAGCAATCTGTCACTCCTGTAGGTCATCACCTTCATCATATTGTCTAACGATTTATGCCACAGGAAAGAAAGGCCCCTTTTCGGGCGACCAGCTATGATTTGATCTGTAACTTGCATCGATGAAGTCGAGAAGGTTCTAAAGTTATCATGAATTGAATCGCAGATGGCAAGGTCATGTGGCCAGAGGAGCGTTTCATGAAATGCAATGATGCCTTTGAAGTTTTTGCAGAACATTTTTAAGAGATGAATGTTTCGCTTGAGGCCAAATATATTCCAAGAGATTATGTTTAATGTATCCATGGCTACTCACGAAGATGGGAGATGAATGCGCTGATCATTTGGGTGGATGGGGTGTTAGTTAGGGGGAGTGGGCAGTCACTCGCCGTGGGGGGTTGACTGGCACTTGCGGTGGAAATGACCCTGGTTGGAGTGTCAGTAAGTTCCCCTGGGGTTGGTTGATCCCGGATTAATTTATATCTTGAAACTAATATATTAGGACCGAAATTCTCGCCTTTAAGAACGTTGAGATGTTGAAATAGGCAGGTAATCCTGTAAGCCACTTTAGGTTTAATCCTGTATGGGAGTTCGTTGGAGATGAGTGGGTCAGAGCCAGTGAGAAACTTGACTCTCTCCGCTATGGCATGTAGCGTCACCGATGAGCGCAGATTGTGAATTACTACGTGACATTCTCATTCTCAGGTGTCCGGGCGAGGTGGAACACGAAATGTTGGCCTCCGGTCTAGCGGCCAACGAGAGGTTCTTCTCTTTCTCTGCTTGTTTGTATCTGCCAGCCGCCAGACCCCTCATGATCACTTTCATCTGCATCTACGATGGGGGGTTGGGGGGGAGAGATAGGGTGGGGAGGATTACGAGGGCTAGTAATCATCACCGGAGATATATCTTCCACCGGAGGCACTGGGGAGGGAGAAGAGGTTGGGAGACCAACAGTCCCCTCGGAACGGTCTATAGGTGACGGGGGCACTTCCGTGTTGCTGGGAGGCGGGAAAAACTGGATGCCACATTCGTAGGAGTCCTGGTGGCTATCTGTGCGATTGTCTATCGATCCCTGCACTCCTTTGATCGCATCCCAGATCCGTGTGAGGTTATTTGTTTCCACCGTTTTAAGGCTGTTTAGGGATTCCCGTAGTCCTTTGATCCCGTCCCAGATTCTTGATAATTTATCATTTGTCTCCTCAATTTTTTCCGAGTTTTTTCCAATTATTTCTGAGAGAGATTTTGCTGTTTGGAAGGCATTTTCTGCCGTGTGGTACACTTTGTAAGCATAATCTAAGAAGGTTCCCTTCTCATCTTTTCTTAAATTTCTGAATCTTTCATTGTAGTACTCTGGGGTCATCTGGTAAACTTGTAGCACACTGTGTTTAAGTGCCTTTTAATCTTTACACTGATCAGCTGTTAAAGCTAAATAAGCACTTCTCTCTAACCAATCAAGACACTGTAAACAAAATTGATCATTTATTTATCTCGCTATCCCATACTTGAAGCCACTTTTTCTAAGTGATCAAAGAACTTACCTAAAACTTCTTCAGTAACCTTAGGAATTAACTTCTATACTCTTCCTACATCAAATACAGGGTCTTGATTACCTTGGATAAGGTTAGATGGGATCACAGGTAAATGTGGCTAGCTCTTACCAATTCCATCTCCCTTTCAAACCTTATTCTTTCTCTTTCCTCTTCTGTTGCTTTTTCTTCCTCTCTTTCTCTTCTTCTCTTTCTGTCTTCTTTTTTCTCTTCCAAGCTGCATTCTCAACTTAATCAAACTTTCTTCTGCAGCTATGTGTCTAATCTCTAACTCTGCATCACTTTTCTCTTTCCCTTACTCTTGATTATTTATAAGATCAGCTTGTGCTACGTTGAACAACTCTTGAGCTAATTCTAATTCATATTCATCGGTTATTTTACAAGATTCTACGAATGCTTTCATTGCAATATATCTTATTTGTGCCTTTACCATACTACTTTTAACATTACTGCCACATGCTACTGCTAAAGCAATCCACTGTGCCTTAGTCAGAGTGGATTCAGGAAACTCTTGGATGGAAGGAATTGCTAAAAATTCCTGAACATCGAACAGAGCCATTTTCTCTAATTTATTCAACTAACAATTCAATACAATAAAATACAAAAAACAACTATACAGTCAATCGACGGTCAAAATATGTACCTAACACCACCAGTATATACAAGCCATAAACCAGAGTGATATATGATATGTTTTCGTTGGTCTCTGGGCACCAATTAAACCTGTGACGAAGCGCCCAAATATCTGGTCATTACACTTACCAATGAAAAATTAGTTGCCTCAAACAGCCAGATACCCGAACCTTCATCACAGATAAAATCGACTGATTGCTCTAAAGGCAACAGTAATCCTTGAAAACTTATTAATTATACAAGAAATCAGAGTAAGTTCAGTAAAACAAGTATGTGGTCAACATATATGAGATTAAATTAATTAAAGGCATCACTCCATAAAAAAACTTTAAAAGTCTATGTATAACAATGGTTCTAACTCGCTTCAATAAAGTTTATGGAAAACAGCACAATTACCACTCAGTATTTCTACCTAAATCAAAATCGTAGCACTGGTGGTCAATAAATGAAACACTTATGAAAACTTTAAATACAAAAAATTTATTTTTAAATTCAAAATTTATAAGTGAAATTCACAATCTTAGGGAAATTTACTATTCTTGAAAAAACAAATTTGTTACCTTTACTATATATATATATATATATATATATATATATATATATATATATATATATATATATATATATATATATATATAAAGATATATGCCACGAAGGAAAAATAAACGAAGCAGGATCTGCGAGACCTTTCGATGTTAAACGTCCTTTACTGAGCAGAAACTGACTGTCCTGATTTCGTCCCCGTCCACTTGGACGGTGGTTCGATCCCATGGGGGGACGAAATTATTATCAATTAAAAATTCCCCTTCGGTACATATATGAAAATATATCATTTGGGAGGTAAAGTGAATTTAGATATTTAAAGGACATTTGTAGCTTGAATTGATATATATATATATATATATATATATATATATATATATGATATATGTGTGTGTGTGTGTGTGTGGTGTGTGTGTGTGTGTGTGTGTGTGTTGTGTGTATGTG
>NC_087200.1:9281156-9334772 GCF_015104395.2 Macrobrachium nipponense | reverse complement strand
ACTTTTACCCCATTTATCTTCGTACCCCATTCAAGTGATCCTTACTGCTCACTGCTCATGTTGTGTACTGTAGGCAGTAGTAAATGGTGTTTGCACCATCCTTTTGGTGGCCAATAATAAAGGCACAGGAAAACTGTTTTTAGAAAAATTCACAATTTGGTCCTTAAGACCTAAATTTCATAATCAATCAATCAATCAACTGTGATAGGAAAAAGTCTCATTAATTTATATGGTGGCAGTTGAAATAATAAAACAGAAAATGTTTTTGATGTTTCTTAGATAGAGTGACCCCCAAGGGTTTTGGGTGGGGGGGTCGTTATCTAGTACTGATATTTCTTTTAGGTCATTATCTTAACAGGTATTTACAGTACTCCCCAACCTCTTGTACTAAACATGCTGCAAGTTTAAACTCGTGGGGTCACTATCTAGGACAGATTAATGGTTTTTTTTCCGTGACTTTTTTTTATCAGGATTCATTCCTTCTGTTTATAGCTGCACCCAAATTTTAGCCAGTTACATTACTTCAATTCCTGTTTCATGTCTCCACTCTTACTGTTCAACAGCTTTACTGTTACCTGATGCTCTTCCTGGCCAACATTCCCTCTCTCTTAGTGGTAAATGGTCAAAAGTGCCCAAGTGCATGGTTTTGACAGCCTAAATTTCATTAATCAGTCAATATAACCTAATAATTGTTCTTTAGTTTCTGCTGTAATGATCAGATCATCTTCATTATAACAATTCACATAATTTCATTCCTTACCTTTTCTGTCTATTCCTCCATAACCTATACTATTCCGATTTTTGTTCATGTTGTAAACGAATAAATAGCTTCTTTTATACACCATTTCAACCAACCAACCAACTTTAGTGGCACTTTAAAATCTTTCTCAAATACCAAAACACTACTTCCTTTGGTATTTTATTGAATGCCTTCTCAAGGTCTATAAAAGCATATTAGAATGTCCAGTTATCTTCCAGTGTATTTTTCTGTGACTTTCTATTGTAATGCAGCATTGACTGAACCCCTCCCTCTAATTAAAGCAAATGCTGTTCACCAGTCTTCACGGTTGTTTGTAATATCTGATCAGTGTTGCCACATTTTTTTTTCAAAAATCTGCATATTTGCTGAAAAAAATCTGAATAAATCTGTATATTGTAAAATTAATCTATATAGAAAATCTGAGGAATTGGTAGGTTATATTTTAGCGTATGTTACTAGAAATAACACATAATTTAGAGTAAATCAATTGGCTGAAGGAAAAAAGAATAAAAAAAAAGGAGATTTCCTGTTTATTAATGAAAACACTTCCACCATTGATACCTCTTGACTCTTGAGTACATAAAGTAAACAACAAATTGTCATAATGATGGACTTGGGGTTGGCCCGTTTATAGTGTTGGTAATATGATATATAATTGATTGGAAATTAAAGGAATCGCTGGATAATAACCCTAGGATTACCATTTCATATTTTGAGATTTAGAAAATAAAGAAATATTTATAAATTTTATTTTCTACTTATTTCTACTTTTGATGATGTATATATTTGTCACTTCCTGATTTCCTTGTTCTGGCTAAGAATTCTTTGGAGACAGTAAATTCATAACATGATTTATCTGTAAGCAATTGCTTTGTATGGAGCAAACCTGTAATTATTTCAGTAGCTAGGCTATTTCTTATTTTTGTTTTCTTCCTGTTTATTGAAGAAAATATTCTTTTTACAGTTGCACTCGAGTACGGTAAACATAGTAATGTTTGCATAAAGTTGGACAAATTTGAAAACATTAACACATTGTCCATTTGCCTAGCTGAAGCTACTGTACTCCAAAATATCTCTGGCTTCATATCTGAACTCACATTAATAATATCTAAAGAATTTCTTAGTAGCTTCCATTCTGTGTCAATGCTTTGAATATCAGATTCTATTGCATGACCAAAGAAGGACATCAGATCATTTAGAGATGGCAATTCTCTATCCATAACTACTTTTGGACTTAATGCCTTCAAAGAATAAATAGCATCTGAATCAAAGGGAAATCTTTTATAAATTTGAGATGCTGCTTCTATGAAAAACTCCAAACAGCTTCGTCTAAAACATCTAAGATCCTCAGTATTATGTGAAGCTTTACTTCCAAGTTCGATACCTATTTTAATACCAAGATACATATCTTCCAAGGGCTTGAAGTTTACAGGGTCTTTAATCTTTATATCCTTTAGTGGAGTTTTGTCTATGTAATCCTTTCTTATATAGCATTCAAGAATTGTCCTAAGGGCTGCAGCAACTGAACTTTGTAAAACGTGCACTTGTGGTGACTCAGACTGCATTTGTTTGTTCAAGTTACTAAAAATTGGCAAAACAAAATCTAGTTATGGGGTTATTAAGCTTCTGCAAAATAACTTCTGAACCAGTAAGCTTGTCAACAAGGACAGCATTTGTAAAGAACAGTTTTAATGCATTGTACTGTTCAATTAACCTTGTTACAACCATATGCAGTGAGAGCCACCTAGTTTGAGAAGGTTGTAATAATTTATGTGGCTTCACATTAGTGAAATTCTGGAATTCTTCAAGGTCTCCAGTTCATTTAGGGCTGAAGCTGAAATAACTATAAATGTCCCTAGCTAAGGTTTCTATAGACCAAGGCAATTTGAGATATGCATAGGGTGCACATAAGGCAAAAGAATGACAGATGCACCTCATTACAAACAGATGGGGAATATCGTTTTTAAGCAAAGAAGACAGGTGTAAGGTACAATGAAAATAGGGGAAAAGTGTTGTCCTTACACAGGTAATGGTGTGCTCCTAACATAGTATTTGCACCATCTGCTGCAAAACCTAACATATTCTGTCTATAAGGAATATCATATTTATTGAAAAATCCAGTTACATGATTATACAATGTAACAGCAGTAGCATCCTTTAGAGGAATGAGTCGAAGAAACGCATCAGTAACAGTATCCTGGATTGTCACCCGTGCTACCATACAGAGGTGCTTTACACACCTTTTGACAGTTGATTCATCAACTATTAAAGAGAATTTGTTTCTCTTCATATGTTCAATAAGCTGAGAATGATATTCTTCTCCAATTACATTATTAACTTTTGTGCGACCCAGTGTTAGTTTTTCTGCAATTTTAGAATCACTACAAATAGCCTGAATCAACGTAGGTAAATGATCTGCAAAAGCTAATGGTAAGTCATGTTCAGCTATTGCTGCAGCCATTCTAAGTTCACCCTTACATACGTCATCACTGAACTTTGAAAACCCTATCTAAGTATTGGATGTCAAGGTGGGACAAAAGATACACGGTGGTAGAGGCGTGTGGTTTATTAGGTCCACAATTACATACTGATGCCAGTTGCCGTCTCCAACTGGCACGCTTACTTGGCGCCTGCTTGCCATGGGAAAACATATCTTAACACTAGCAGGTACTCCATCATCCCCCCCGAGATTAATACATGGGTATACATGGATAGGAAATAAAAGGAACAATACATGGATTAAATTGGATGCATGCGACAGAGTAATGGGACAGATCCAATAAAACAAAATAAGCAGATGCTGCTGTAATGTACATGATTACACATAAGAAGGGTGTATGACAGTCAAAGACGTCATATGTAGTCATTCATCCAAGCTGGCCTCCTGGCGTGACGTGATGGGCATGACTCCCGCACTGCTTGCGGGCTGGGCGTAGGGTGGCTGACCGGTGGCTGCTTGGGCGTGGGAGGGGCTGGATGCGTGGCAGGTGTTGCTCGCCCTGGCTGGGGCCCCGATGATGTGAGTCGCAGGTGCTTCCTGTTACGGAGGGAGAGGCGCCCGCTGCCGTTCAGTCTGACTAGGTATTGTCGGTATGGGAGCGTTTCCGCCATGATACCGGTACGGTCCCACAGCTTGGTGGCTTGATTTTGCACTTGTACATGGGAGCCCGGGTTGATGACAGCACCATTGTCAGCCATCTGACGTTCTCTATGCCGGAGGGTTGCCCCCCAGTGTTTGTCTACCGTGAGGTGCCAGCGGGCCGTAGGTACACCGTCTCGGAGCTGCCTGCCTGCTGCCATCTGGGCGGGTGACTTCTTCATTCCGCGGAGGTGTGTGTTGAGGTACTGCAGCATAGCCAAAGAGGACTTGTCCGTGTCGAGGTTGCCGCCGCTGCCCGTGTTGGCCATTATTATTCGCTTCCCAACCTTGACCGCGGCCTCTGCCCTGCCGTTGGACTGCGGGTACTGGGCAGATGATAGTCGCACGGACACGCCCCACAACTTGAAAAATTCCCCCATTTCCTCGCTAGCCAGATTAGTGCCCCCGTCCGTGGAGATTTGCTCCAGGGCCCCCCACCGGGCGAAGTAGCAATGTAGCTAGGTCTTGATGTGAGAGGAGGAGGTACCGTGGGGGAAGTGGGCCAGCTCCAGCCAACCTGTGAGTCTATCTGCGTAGGCCATGTACATGTGTCCGTCGTGCTGGAACATATCTGCTACCGTCATCTGGAAGAGGTACTCGGGGGGACGGCGTGATGATGAATTCCTCCGCGGCCTGGGATGGTGCGTGAACGTCGCATTCTTCGCACAAGGAGCGGCGATACTGCAGGTCCCCCTCGAGTCCAGGCCAGTATACCGTCTGGAGCGCTCGTTGTTGCATGGAGTCCAGGCCTTGGTGCCCCGCGTGTAGGTTGGCATCCACCTGCTGACGAAGGGGCTCCGGTATAACTAGGCGGACGTTGCCCTGTTCAAATGTGTATGTCACTAAGTCTTGGATGACGGCCAGCCTCTCCCTGACACCGTAGAAGGGCCGAAGGCATGCAACTTCCTGGGACTTCCTGTCGGCCCAGTCCCCGGCCAGGACCCTGGCCATGAGCAGCTGATACACGGGGTCGCTGACGGCGGCATGTCTGACACTCGCCTCGTCCATGACGCAGCTGTCATGCTCTACTGCTGCCAAGACAGCGGCCGCCATGGCGTCGGTGAGGACCTCGTCGAGGTCCACGTCGTGGGTGCTGGGATCGGCTTTCAAGGCGGGGTATCGTGATAGGAAGTCTGCCGCACTGTTACGCTTCCCCGGCAGATACTTGACCCTGAAGCAGTACTGCAGGGTTCTCTCCTTCAGCCTGAAGAGACAGGGGTTGGAGATTTCCGTAAGGGCCCGATCCCCCAGCAACTTGGTTAATGGGCGGTGGTCTGTCACGACGGTGAGGTTGGGGCACCCCAGCAGGAACAGCCTCGCCTTCTGGAGACACCAGGCTACCGCGAGGGCTTCCCCCTCCACGGCGGCGTAGCCAGCTTCAGCGGCGGTGAGATGGCGGCTGCCGCACAGCGCCAGGCGCCACCCGCTCGTGCAGCAGAAGGGTGTGTCGGCGGAGCTGCACGCGCAATACTGCTGGAGGATAACAAACCCTATGCCCTCTTTGCTCCAGTCAGTGATCGCTGCTGTGGGGCGGCTCCTGTCGTAGTAGGCCAACCCGTCCTTTGCTAATTGGCAGATTGTGTCCTGAGCGTGATGGAATTTGGTGCGGAGTGCCTCGTCCCAGTACACTAACTTCCCCGTTGGCTTCTTGAGGAGCTCCCTGAATGTGTTCATGATGGGGGCTGTTGCGAAGAAGGGTGCCAGCTGGTTGACGAATCCGTACCACTCCCTTATGTCGGTGATAGAGGGCTAACACGGCATCGAGAAGTTCTTGATGGCCGCCAAACGTTCCTCTGTTGGCTTGTAGGCCTCCCAGCCCAAGTTGAAGCCCACAAAGTCCACTTCTCTTCTTGCGAACTGGAATTTCTCCGGCTTCAGGGTGACACCCTTAGCTGCGCAGGTTTCGAGGAAGTCGTAGGCGTGCCAGAAAGCCCCTTCGATGCTGTTGTCGTAGAGCAGGGTGTCGTCCACGCACTTGTATTTCCTCTGGATGTCCTGGATGGTGTCGTCGAATCATCGAGTATACACATCGCCGGCGGAGCAGTGTCCCAAGGGGTACGTCGGTAACGAAATCTCCCCCAGGGGGTGATGAATGTGGTCAGGTCGCGACTTTCCTCGTCTAGCTCCACCTGGTGGTATCCCCAGTATGCGTCCACCACGGTCTTGAATGTGTGCTTGGGTACCCCGGATACCATGTCGAATGGGGCTGGGGTATGGTGTGTCTCCCGCTGGCAGGATGTGTTGAGGCGCTGGTAGTCGACTGTACGGCGTGGCTGTCCTGACTTCTTGGCGACAACCACCATACGGGCACACCACTCGGTCCGCTGCCCAGCAGGTACTGGTTCTATGACGCCACGGGCAACGTCCTCTTCGAGCTGGGCCTTCACTTCCTCTTCCCAGTGTTTTGGCACCGATGCTGGGGTGTGGCATGCGTAGGGCGTGGCTCCTGGGAGCAGGTGAATGTGGTGCGGTTCCCCCTGCATCACTGGCAGTGGCTTTCTGGCTGTGTTAAACGTCGTCGTGGCGAAATGTTGCAGGAGCCAGGCTTCCAGTCTGGCCGCATGCTCCTCCTGGGGCGGCAGGGGCACCTCGGCGGGTCGGGGTGGTACCTGGGCGGCCCGTCGGACCACGCCATCGAACAAGCTCACGTGTGCCACCGCGGGGGAGGGGTGGGGGAACTCCTTGGGTACCAGCTTCAAGTCCCTGCAGGCGTCCAGTGACAAGAAGAGGTGCTTTGCCGACTGCACGAAGTATACGTCCTGCTCCGTGGTGCGGCCTTGCAGGGTGACGTGGCACACGGCGGATCCAAGGCACTTCAGGGGGAGGTTTGCTACATCCCACAAGCCGACACAGGGTGTAAGGGCTGCTGGGCGGACTTGGAGGCGCGACAGTAGGGAGGGGCCCGCCACACATACCTGTGCCCCGGTGTCCGCCACGGCGACGACAGGCGCTTGTACTCCTGTGGCGGTGTGGACGACTGTTACCTCCACTACTGGGTGGCGGGTGAGGTTGGCGCCCGCAACAAGCACAGCACCAGACACAGCACTAGACACATCTGTCGGGGATTCTGCCGTTTTTGCATGGGATTTCCTGCAGCATTTTTTATAGTGGCCCTGCTTGCGGCATCCGTTGCATACGGCGGACTTGGCGGGTCATGAGGCTCTGCCGGGGGCGTGGCGGCCGCCGCAGTTCCCACAGGGAGGGGGTGGGTGGCCCCTACCTGTACCAACGACGGTTGCATTCGGATGATCTGCCTCGGGTATCTCGCTGCCAGCCGCGAGAGCAGTTTCCCGCCAATTGCATTGGCGCGCAGCGGCGTCAACACGGGCCGCCTCGTAGGCACAGCACCTAGCCCTAAGGGTGCTAACACTATTAATGTCATGGCTACATTGGTACACATGACGACGTATAGCCTCATCACTTAGGCCCACCGTTAACTTAGGTAATAACATATATTCGGCTAGGTGTCAGTAGGTAATAACATATATTCGGCTAGGTTACACTGACACTGAGGGCACTGGAAATTGCAATCGGTGGCCTTTTGGGAACACTTTAAAAAGTAATCACTAACGCTTTCACCTGGGCCTTGTATCGCATTGAAAAACTCCGACCATAACACAGCACGGTTTGTAAAGCGTAACACAATACGTATCGCGAATGAAATCCATGGCTTCCGTAGCGGTGAGGTTACTCCATCCCTGAGAGGTGAATCTGGCGTCCAGCGCTCGTTGCAGAGGGGGCGTGCAGTATAGCCTGATGTGGTGGACGACCTCGTGCGGCGGTAGTCTGCACAATTCGATCCAACATTCCATCGACCTTCTCGAGGATCTGAACGCGGCGGGCTTCAGCTCGATTTCACACTTCTCCGGGGCTGCAGACGAAGGGACACGAGGTGCAGGGGTAGCGTGTGTCGTAATCCGGTCACAGAGGGAGTTGATCATTTGTTGCTGTGCCGCCATGGCCTGCCTGGCTTCTTGCAGGGCAGGAACGAGCCCACGGGGGACAACAGGGCGTGCGGCCCTTGGGGTGGACTGCGCTGAGCGACGCTGGAAGGGCATGGTGAGGGTCACGTTGGCCCTTAAGAATCACTGCGCCATATTGGATGTCAAGGTGGGACAAGAGATACACGGTGGTAGAGGCGTGTGGTTTATTAGGTCCTCAATTACACACTAACGCCAGTTGCCGTCTCCAACTGGCACGCTTACTTGGCGCCTGCTCGCCATGGGAAAACATATCTTAACACTAGCAGGTACTCCATCACTAAGGAAACTTTATCTGACCTTGCGTAAGTCTTGCATTATCAAGGTGCTTCTTCTTTTCACAATGTCTTTTTAAGTCAATTTTTCCTCCTGTTAATTTCAAATGGCAATCACAAATGTTACAATATGCAAATGTATCTCCCTTTGAGCTTGGTTTAACCCAATTTCTAAACAATGGCTCATGTTCATACAGTGACAAATACTTTTGACAGTTTCACTTCTTTTTAACACTACTAGTTTGCCTATCCGCTCCTGACTCCTCCCCTTCCTTGTTAGCATCACCCTGTTGTACAACTTAAAAAAAAAAAAAAAAAAAAAAGAGGATATAAATACACGCCTTTCTAAACACATGTTCATGATGCTTAGCAAAATAAAAGTAATTCTAAAACGATAAAATGAATATCATAGTTAGAAATATATCAACGTTTTCAAAAAGTAGTCTTACTGTAGCATTAATGATCAAATGGTTCTTGATAGTTATAGGTTACCCTATACAGAATTGTTTAATGTATAATAATGAATTATATTAGGGATCATCTGGGTATTGGGATTATTTCAATTTAAGTTAGATTCAGTTATGAAATTTAGGCTTTAACGAGTCAGGTGCTTGGACCAGTGGTTATTCACCTGATGTGCTTATTTCAGTTTACATAAATACTCATCCTCGATGTCCCTCAAAACTTACAATAGTAAAACTTCTAGGATTGACCATTGTACAAACACCTTACCTTCTACTGATATTCTTCTTTCATCCTTTTCACGAGATAAAGCGTCTATAACTCTAGAACTTTTATTGGAAGAAACAACACCGTGGGTAATGCCTGATGATGTACCGGGAAGAGGTTGATCTATATTGACCAGTCCACTGTCCAAGGTCATCTACATCATCACAATCACTATCACCTTCGCTTCTCTAGTCTTCCTCTTTACAACTTTTCCTATATTAGAAACATTATGCTACATTAAAAGCTAATTATTTGTGGACTCACAGAAATCTTAGTTTAGTGAGCTTTTCATATATATATATATATATATATATATATATATATATATATATATATATCTATATATATGGAAAGCTCACTAAACTAAGATTTCTGTGAGTCCACTTATAATTAGCTTTTAATGTGGCATAATATTTCTAATATAGGAAAAGTTGTAAAGAGGAAGACTAGAGAAGGCGATAGTGATATATATCTGCACGCATGCACCCAATAGGCCTATAGGTATACTGAATTAGCTATAGGCCAATTGTGTGTGTGACTACATAAATATAATATGTAGTTCTATTGTGTGTGTGTGGGGATATATATATTATATATCTTCATTATGGAATCAGCCAACAATCAAAATTTATTATTATATATATATATATATATATATATCTATATATATTATATATATATATATATATATATACATGGTGCCCAAACTGGGGGTGCACTGCAGGGACTAATTATTGATTGTTGGCTGATTCCATAATGAAGATATATACTATAGTGATGTATAATACACTTACACTAGAACTACATATTATATTTATGTAGTCACACACACAATTGGCCTATAGCTAATTCAGTATAGCTATAGGTCCTATTGGGTGCATATGTGGTGGATATATCGGTGTATACTATATATATGTGGATACATACATATTGTATAGGCCTACTGTGGGCATGGATACACATATAATACATATCTTCATTATGGAATCATCCAACAATCATAATTAGTCCCGCAGTGACGACCCCAGTTCGGGCACCCTGTATCTATCTATCTATTTATCTATCTCTATCTATATATATATATATATATATATATATATATATATATATATATATATATATATAGATATATATATATATATATATATATATATTATATATATATATATATATATATATATCTTACTGAATAATTTAAGACCAAAGATTTTTTTATTAAATGCCGAAAAGCTATTAAGTTGATCCTTTTATTTCAGCACTGAAGTCATTGAAATATTAGTATATTAGTGCAATCAATCATTGGGCTACATTAGTATACTATATGATAGGTTAAGATAGGATAGGTTAAGAGTATTGAAAACAAATCAATCATGTTTATAATTACATTATAATCATCTTACACAAACCATCATGCTTCCATCTCAGATTACAAGTTAGATAAAATTCACCCGGGCCGACATTGTAGTTTTGTACTTACCTTTTCCCTTTGAAAGCCAATCTTGAAGACTCATTTTAAAATGATATAAAGCCTAATATACCCAAACCCTTATATTCAGCTTTCAAGCCATAATGAATTGGAATTGGAGAACACTGTTCAGAAACGTCAGATGTTAACATATGGCTATGCCATTGTGCACAAAAGATCAAATTGCAGGCTTGATGAACGTTGACAAGTATCACACCTAAATACACAACAACCGTATGGCACACACTACAAAATCTGTATGTGTGGCTGGTTTAACCTGGTTACCAACCGAGTCACCTAGACAGTTTGTCTAGACACGTAGTATGTTGTAGACACGTTTAATACAGAGTCGGACCAAGGCTCCAGAGCAGCCTAGCACTACTAAGAAACTAAACCCCAGATGGTGTGGTCCATATGTAGTAACCAAAGTGTTTAGGGATGGTGCTAAATATGAGTTAAGAAACGTGTTTGACCAAACCATCATTGAATGTGCTGCTGACAAAGTGAAACCCTTTATTGGACAAGAACAGTGGTTAGTAAACATGCAGGAAATGGATGATATCACTCCTGATGTGGTGAATGAAAGAGTACAAACCAGAGGTGCTAATAATATTGTTCCTCCCTCTAGGTTAATAGAAGAACTGTGAGATCATTGTAATTTTTGTACTGTATTTTTGTATTTTCGGTAAAGAACGATTTTGTATTTGCATGCTTTGGAAGAGTTCACACATATAACCATTATGTCCATTTCCAAGTATATATATTCTTGTATGTATGTGTTATGTTCATAGAATTATGGATCTGATGATGACACTACCTGTTTTGTGTACAGTGAACTTATACTCATTGAGTTTTGTTTGAACTTAGTTGAGTTTTGTATGAAGAGCTACCCGTCCAAAAGCTTTACAAACTCTGGTTGAGTTGCTCAAGTTATGTGACTGATGTGTAAGTTAGTCATTAGGATGCTTTAAGAGGTATATTATCTTCAAAGGAAAGTTTTCCTGCTCATGGTTATGAGTGAATGAGCCTGAATGTTGGTGTAAACGGATTGTTTGTTTGGAGAAAAATACAACCATAAGTGATTATACCCCTAATGAGGAGTGACTAGATCTTAACCGAATTTAAGATCACTCTTACATAAGTGTTTAACTTGGTAAAGTTATTAGGATGGTTAGGTAGAAACGCGCCTTAAGGGTGGCGTCCCACAACTTGCTCCCCTCTTGATTTGAGACTGCCTTGACGGAGTTACGCATTTCCAACCTATGGTTGAAACTGCGTAGCGGGCAAGAGGGCTTTCGAACTGGGAGAATTATCTCCTAGTTTGAATCTAAATGTCTCAATTTTTCTCTTACTTGAACATCTTCCAATCTCTTACTTTCTTTCGCTCAGTTGCTCCCCCTAGCTGTCCTCCTTCTCTTCACTAAAACCCTCGTGCAGGTTGGGTAGGAGCTGGGTCCTCTGAACTTAGGCTTTACCTTGATCCAAATGGCAGGGACTATAGCGGTTTGGTCCGCTGCTCGATTATGTTTGGACCCTGAGGATATTGATGTGACTCTACATCATATTTATTGGGGCGGGACTACATGTGGGGACTTGCCTATGGAATCCGGGGAGGTTATAGTCTCCAACGGTAGGACTCTCGGCATTTATCCGGATTGCCCTCTAAAATAACATGCGTGGGGATGATTGCATACTAGCTATGCCCTCGTCCTATCAAGCGGGTTTTGCTTACACTTGAGCCAATCATGTTATGTTAGAGCCATCCCTTCGGGGTAGGGTAGGGAGTGGACATATGGGAGTTGGTCTCGTGCTGTGTCTTTGGTGAGGGGAAGTCTTTGAGAGGAGACAGTTTTTACCATGGCTTGCAGTTGGTTTCTCTGTAATTTCAAAAAAAAAAAAGGAAAAATGGAAATTGACTATGGAACTCAGTCCCCCGGAACATGTGACCCCATGACACTAGATAACCATCTGACCCTGGAAACGAAACAAGGACACCCTTTTGGACACTTCAATCCAAAATATAGCAACCATGGAGCCTTTTACTAGGCCAAAAAGATTTATCAAAAGAAAATTCCAGCCTAGCCTTCGCTAGCTTTATTTGAATCACTTTTGGAAAAGACAGTTGGACAAGATTTTTGACAATAGAAAGTGAAAACAAAAGATTTCAAATTTAAAATTGGAAAATTATTTACTGACCAGATACCCACCCAACAGAAAACATGAAATTTCGTCAAACGCAAACAAATACATGGATAGTGGAAACCACTACTAAAGCTCAATCAGAAAACTACTTACAAATTACGAACATAGATAACACAAAAATAAAAGTCACCAAGCATAATAAACTTAATGTAATTTGTGGTACAATAATCCTGCCAAATAATGATGACGAACTAATAGATAAAAATATGTTAATGGACTCGCTCAAGAAAAGATATAAAAACATTGAAGATTGTGACATCTATGATATCCCAAGTAGGAAAAATTCAAAAATTAATATACAAATAGCTAAATTGAAATTTGAAGGAAATGAACTCCCTTTAACTATTAAAGTATTAGGGCAGACGAGAGAGATAAGACCATATATACCCTAAACCACTACAGTGCAAATCATGTAATAAATTTGGCCATTCAAATAAAAATTGTAGAGAAGCTCCAAGATGTGCATGTTGTGGATCATACAACCACACAACAAAATGGGACTGTGAAAACCCAATTTGCATAAATTGTGGTCAGAATCACCACTCAAGATCGAAGGAATGCGCATATTACCTATACAATACTGAACTAAAAATCTTACAAGAAAGGAGTGGAATGTCAATAGAGAAGCGAAGATAGAACTAAAAGTAAGAGGTTTACAAGACCCAGCAAGGAAAAACACATATAAAGAGGTAGTAAATAAAGAAGCGCAAAACCAAATTCCTACAATATTGCACAGTATAAATCAGACTGAAAATACTCATAATATTAAGGCCAAAATTCAAGCTCGGAAGCTACAGAACATATAAGCAACACAAATTTATATAATATATTACCAACACCAGAAATGCAAGAAGACATGATGAATGTGGAGGACAAGCAAAATACAAGAGCTAAGTCAAAAGACAAAAAAAAAGACTACTTGAAACAACCCCACCCAAATCCAAGAAACAAATTAAACAATCAGTAAGACCCAAAATCTATATGGAAAAAAAATGAATACCGAGTAGACAAAGTCAACGAAAATTGCTTGCAAACTAAAAATGAAAAAAGAGAAAACCCAAATAAAAGAAAAAGTTAAAACATCAGATAAAATTGAAGAAAGTATTGAAATAGAACCCAAGATCAAAAGCCATTTAAATGCACCCCTAATAAAAAGAACACCTGAGACTCTTCAGCCAATAAAGAAAACAATAGCAGAAATACATCACCCACCAAAAGAAGAACAAAGTACAGCAAAATTATACAACTTCAATAAAATTCAAAGTTCAGGAAAACAAATAAAGATATTAAAACAAAACCCAAAAACCTTTTAAAATGTCTATTTTACAATGGAATATTAGAGGATACGTATCAAATAATGAAAACTTAAAATCATTAATTAGAGAATGTAATGCAAATATCATTTGCTTACAGGAAACTAAAATAGGTAACAATGATCAATGCTGGCATAAATTATAATGTGTGGAAAATCAACACCAATTTTAAATGACAACAGCCAAGGAGGAACTGCAATCATAACGCATTCGTCAATCAAATGCCAACCTGTTAGGATTAACTCGGTAATACAGGCATGTGCAGTTCAAGTATTCCTGGAAAAAAAAAATAACAATATGCACAATATACATGGAACCATCTTAGAAAGTCGCTTAATAGATCATCTTGGAAATAATAGACCATTACAAGTGGAAGATTTAGAAAATCTAATAGAACAATTACCAAGACCTTACCTATTAGTAGGTGACTTCAACGCCAAACATCCCATGTGGGGAAGTACATCATCTGACAGGAGAGGAAACACTGTCCTAGATTTTATTTTTAGATAACAAAAATTTGATTATTTTAAATGATGGTTCCAACAAGATTTGATGTTTATCATAATACCACATCTGCAATAGACATCACTTTATGTTCCCCAGAAATTGCCACAGATTTCAGTTGGAAAGTAAATAATAATTTATTTGGGAGTGACCACTGGCCAATACAAATTGAGCTAAAAAATAATAATAATATAACATATATACCGAAGAGGAAAATGGAGGAAGCAAATTGGAATTTATATAAAGAGAAAACGGTGATTAACAAAAAAATATCTGACTTTACAAACCACATAGATGCTTATGAACATCTAATAAAAACAATAGATGATAAAGCAAATGAAACTATTCCAGTTACCTCAGGCAATCCGACTAGACCACTGGTACCCTGGTGGAATGAGGAATGTAAAGCAGCAAGGAAGATAACGAGGACATGCTTTAGAAGAATATCTGAGACATAAATGTGATGCCAATAAAATTGCATATTGAGAGCTAAAGCAAAGCAGAAAAGAATATTCAAGATAGCCAAAAGAAATTCATGGAAAAAATATATTAATAATATAAATTCTAAAACTCAAGACAAAGAAATCTGGAAGAAAATAAATAAACTGCAGGGTAGATATCGGCCAGAAACCATTACCTACATTAAAAGTAGGAAAAACAAAACTATATTTCAAACCCCAAACTAGTAGCAAATGAATTGGGTAAATGCTTCGCCAAAACATCTAGTATCTCGAACTATACAAAAAAAATTCCAATTAAAAAATAAAAAATTATGTCCCAATACCAATAAACTCTAATAATCAGGAAATCTATAATCTTCCTTTCACCATGGAAGAACTGGAAAATGTCCTGTAAACTTGCAAGTACCAACAGCTCCACCGGGGAAGACAACATTAGATATTGAAATGATAAAAATCTACCAGATGAAAGCAAAACCTTCTTATTAGAAATTTTAAATGAATTATGGCACCTCTCACAGCATACCTAAACCTGGAAAGAATCTTTAATCATACCAGGATTAAAAACCAGAAAAGACCCAGAGTCACCAAGCAGCTATAGGCCAATAGCCCTTACTAGTTGTCTAAGTAAGATATTTGAAAAAATGGTGAATAACAGATTAATATGGGTATTAGAAAATAAACAGCTATATTATCAGACAGTTTGGATTCAGGAAAAATAAAAGTACCATAGATCCCTCTTAATGATTACAAGGGAGATACAAAATGCAATGGTTGGTAAAAAAAAAAACAAAATTCAATAGGAGTATTTTTTGATTTAGAGAAGGCATATGATACCACCCCTGGAGGGGAGGGATTTAAAAAAAATTGATAGAATGGGGAATAGGAGGCAATTTATATGAATATATTAGGGAATTCCTATCTGAAAGATATATAAAAGTCAAAGTGGGGGCAGAAATCTCTGAATCATTTATCCAGGAGGAAGGAATTCCCCAAGGCAGTGTACTAAGCGTGGCATTGTTTGCTATAGCAATAAATGAGATAATTGAATGATCCCACCAGGAGTCCAAGGATCCCTTTTTGTAGATGACTTCGTCATATAGTAGTGGTGAAAAAGCGCTGGACATAACCAACAGATTGCAAGCAGCCATAAATAGGATAAAAAAATGGGCCGATAACAAGGGTTTTAAATTTTCACCGCAAAAAAACTAAAGCGATCAGATTTACAAGATCAAGAAAAACAGGAATTAATTCCTACTTTATTCATAAAAAATGATATAATTGAATATGATGATGAGATAAAATTCCTTGGTGTAATACTTGATAAAAAACTTACATATAAAGAACATATAGAAACAACTGGCGATAAAAGTAAGAAAATCCTTAAATATAATAAAAGTAATTGCGCATAATGACTGGGGTGCTGATAGAACCTCTCTGATAAAAGTATATAAGGCTATTTGTCTAAGTAAACTTGATTATGCGTGTCAAGTATATGGTAGTGCTTCTAAAACCCTATTAACAAAACTGGATGTCATACATAACATGGGTATTAGACTATGCACTGAGCTACAGAACTTCCCCCGTGGAAAGTCTGTATGTAGAAGCAGGAATAGATCCCCTGAAAGTACGAAGAGAAGAAATTGGATTAAAATATATAGCTAAAATAAATAACCTTAATGATAATCCAAACACCAAATATATGAAGAACATAAACAAATAATTATGACAATAAACCAAGAGCCTCTAAACCATTGGAAAATAGATTAAAACCTGATATAGAACATCTAAAATTAGGAACAAGTAGCATATCAAAAATAACCACTCCGAAAATACCTCCGTGGAGACATGCTAGAATAGAAATCTGTGAAAAAACATTTAATAAAAAGGTAACCGATGCACAATTAAAGAGTGAATTTCTGTCACACCAGGAAAAAACATAAACGGACATAGTATATACAGATGGTTCCAAATCGAAGGAGGGTGTAGGCTATGCTGTAGTAACAAAAAATATAAAAATAAGGGAAAAAATTCCCAAAATATGCTCGATATTCACCTGCAGAGATAAATGCTATATTAGAGGCTATATAAAACACACCTTTATGGTGGGGAAGGCAAACGATACCTTTGTAATATACACGGATTCTTACAGTAGCTTTAGAAGCGCTAAGACAATACACAGTTTCTCATCCCGTAATTGAAGAAATAAGGGAGTGGATAGATATAATAGTAAAACGGAAATCTATAAATATAAAACTATGTTGGGTCCCTTCCCATGTGGGCATAAAGGGTAATGAAGAGGTGGATAAAGAAGCCAAAAAGTCAGTAAAAAAGGAGTCTATCAAAAAAATACAAATTACCTTACAATGACATTAAAACAACAATAAATGAATACTGTCAATCAAAATGGGAAAAAGAATGGCTAGAATTGAATCATAAATTAAAGCATATTAAACCATCTGTAAAACCTTATTGGAATAGACAACAATGTCAAAGAAGGAAGATGTCATATTAACAAGATTAAGAATAGGACACACATACTTAACACACAAATACTTGATGTTGCAAGGCGAGGAAAGACAGGCCCCTTACTGTGACCATTGTCGTACTCTGGTCACAGTCCGTCATCTGCTAATTGAATGTAATAAATTCGAAAGAAAACGAAGATCACACATATAACCATTATGTCCATTTCCAAGTATATATATTCTTGTATGTATGTGTTATGTTCATAGAATTATGGATCTGATGATGACACTACCTGTTTTGTGTACAGTGAAACTTATACTCATTGAGTTTTGTTTTTTTTTGAACTTAGTTGAGTTTTGTATGAAGAGCTTACCCGTCCAAAAGCTTTACAAACTCTGGTTTGAGTTGCTCAAGTTATGTGACTGATGTGTAAGTTAGTCATTAGATGCTTTAAGAGGTATATTATCTTCAAAGGAAAGTTTTCCCTGCTCATGGTTATTGAGTGAATGAGCCTGAATGTTGGTGTAAACGATTGTTTGTGAGAAAAATAACCATAAGTGATTATACCCCTAATGAGGAGTGACTAGATCTTAACCGAATTTAAGATCACTCTTACATAAGTGTTTAACTTGGTAAAGTTATTAGGATGGTTAGGTAGAAACGCGCCTTAAGGGTGGCGTCCCACAACTTGCTCTGTAAGTCTGTTAGCAGACCTTAATGATTAAAAGTCCAGCTTGTATCTGGTTGAGAGATAAGCAGTTATGTCTCTGGTTGAGAGATAGAAAGTATTTACTGTGTGCAGGACCTGTATTGTTGTTGTCAGATTTATTATCTACCCAAATATTATAATTAAGTGATTGATTGTCCTTGATAAATGAAAACCAATTTCCGTAGGGGTAAAGTGATGTAATGATGGAAATCATTCATTTAGCATTTATGACAGTACTCATGGAAATTGGTGGACTGGAAAACCGAATTGGTTTTCATCTTATCAAGATGTTAAGTTAACCACTTGAAGTTGAGATTGTCTATGATCGAGTGTATGTACGTAACTGTAACCAAGTGCGCAGTTGCAAAAGCTGAAATCTCTCTGTTCGAGACGAGTACAGCAACGCTGAGGGGAAATGAATGTATCTCCCCTTATATTCATTTGAAATGACGTATTACTCCCTTGTAAAAGGTATGCACTTGTCGTAGTTTATAATGTATATGTTGCCATAACATTTGGTAGTGCTTCTTTATACTTTTACTTTGATATAACTGCCAATTGCCAAGAATTGTAAAGGTGCTGTTACGTAAGTTGCACCATGTTGAGCTTGCAGGTTGTTGCAATTGTACCATCAATTATAAATGTAGGCTAAGATGTGAATTAGTCTTCCATATGTTTATAAAAATGTCAGTTCTAGAGTAAATTCCACCCATGTTATGCACATAAAGTCGGGCTAACTGCGATGTGTAACAGTAAAGTTAGGCATGAGTAGCATAGCCTAAAGGCCTAACGACTGCATGCTCTTTGGCACGAGATTGCCATCCTAAATGAACTGTTTGTATTACAGGGAACCAGTATAGGGGTCCTGTGTAAGAACCAGTATAGGGGCCCAGTGTAAGAACCTGTATAGGGGTCCAATGTTAGAACCAGTGTAAGAATCGGTGTTGGTTCTAACTGGTATTGAAGGAGTACAGCTAGGAATAAGCTGCTGTTACAATGTATCCACCTACTGTTAAGAAGAAATATTAAAAAATCCCGGGAGCCAGCCTTTCCCTCAACCCTTATTACAACAATGAAGATTCGACCATCTCCGACGTCAAGTACCTGTTCCAGCTAAGGATAGGCCAAGAAGTATAGTAGCCTAGGCCTATGAGGTACCTTTATATTAGCCTATGGTTTGAATGGTTATGTATAGGCTAGTCTGAGTTAATTGTCCTAAAATGTATGGTAGCCTCCGAATGTTTAAGTCAGGGCAATTAACAAATCAATACTGTATACATATGCAGTATAGTAAATACATGAGTCATAAGAATATCAAATTAAGAGATTCATATACTATTACATTACTTCCCTGTATATTAACATTAAATGGTTCAGTTTCTCTTTTGCCTCCTGTATGCCAAGTAATTTCAACAGTTTGATGTGCACTTTTAGAGAGTGAGCGTTCGCCCCCTCTCTCCATCTTGTTCAAATCCCATCCTTCATTTTGATCACATCACTATGATTCATATACAAGCATTAAGCTGCAAATGTTCTTTATTAATAATCTAATTCTCTCTACCTCAAAAATAATGTATTTTCTTATATGTTAATTGATAGTGAATTTTTCGTTGATAATAATTTGTCTAGTCGATTCGAACCAGCGTAAAAAGAAGAAATCAGAACTGTAGTGAGGTCCCAACTAAACAGGCCAACTTAAGTGAGGTATAAATTGATAGCAACTCCCATCATGTATATGTGTATATTTCCCGGTCATGAATGGGTATAGTTCTCATAGTCATTCCTCCATATTTGACACCTGGAGGTGTGTGAACTGCACCAGGGCAGAGATGCCAGGTGGCTGGCAGGTTTCACTAGTGGGTCAGGAATGTACCCCATGTTAAGGGTAGGGGTGGCATGCTGACATGGTGTTGGTATGTACTTCAGGTGATGGCGATTCCTTTTAGTTATTCTAGTGCTGCCATCTACCCTAATAAGATATTGCCTATTGGATATTTTTCTATTACAATCGCTGAACAAGCCCATGTTTTGCTTACTGTGTCCTGCATAAGACCCTTATTATCCTACATTGGAATATGGTAGTTGGTTAGTGTGCCGGTCATATATTAACTGTTTGTCTCTCTCCATACTTACCATTGCTTTCTCTTGTTCTTTTAATGTCGTCATCCAGTAGCTATCCAGCAGATAGTATTCCTCTGTCATGTGGACAGAATCCTGTAGTTGTCTCCCTAAGGCTGTGCTGTCAATTTGTCAGTGTCTCTAAAGAGTGTATATTCCTCTGCTGCATGAGAGCTCTGGTTGCTGCATCTGTATCAAGACTTCCATCTCTCCTTTCACATTATCCCTGATTAAGTTTGGCAGAGCGAACAGCCACATCCGCTTGTCCATTTGACTGAGGGCAGTGTGCTGATGAGATATGAAGTTTCACCCTCCGTCTGTAAAAATCTAATACCTGAGCGCTCGTTAGGTTGGGCAGAAAAGATTCTTTTGTTGAGAGGGTGCATGAACATTGAGTGTGTCACATTTAGTTCTTTGAAAATTTAAGTTCCCTTGTATCCCAGGGCAATACGCAGACTGCCATGCCTTATGTAGTATCAAATGCACACATTGGTGCCCTGAGTGCAGAATGCTCACCACTTTACCTCTTGAAATCACGTGGCACCACAAGACAAATATCTTCTGTGTAGGGATGTGGTATTTCCCGAGGTGGCATACTCTCCACTACTCATTTGGAACACTCAACCTGATGAACATTATTAACCACATGATTAGGAAAATTAGGATCAACCAGTCTTAATGGCTTACATGCACCCAAAGATAAGAATAATTTCTGCGTTCCTCAACAAAATACATAGTCTCATCTGTTGACTTGCCCCCACAGTGGATAGTGACCTTACAACTCCCAAACACCTTCATCTATCCCCCTGCTGTGTGCTGCAATCGTATGCTCGAATTACATAACTTGTTTACATCAAAACCGGGCCTCTAGCCTGCTGTGACCCAGTAATACATACATCTGGCCCAGTATCTGTAATGGCTTCCATTGGATGGGATTTATTCACACTACTATATAACACATGAACTTTTAACACTGGTTGATGCAACTCCATTATGAAGTATCCATTCCTGCCCTTTTATCACCTCAAATAAGGCAGGTTGCACCTGTCTTGAATGATGTTTACTCATATCGTTGTATCCGGGACACCTTTGCCAGATGCACAAGTTGATTTCTCAGTTGACAAAACCTTTGCAGCAGGTGGCAAACTGACCGCTTTTCCAACAATTATTACATTTAACATTACCTGCTGGACAATTCTGTCTGCCTTGAATGTACACGAAAGCACAAAAATAACACCTTTGCTTGAGACTTCCATCTCTCCTGAATGCTTCATCTTTCTGTTTCCTGTACAGTATATGTGGTTGTCACTGCTGTCATGCCATTGAGCGGTGGCATCGGCATGTGCCCACTTCCTTATGTATCATCAGGTACTCCTGCTTCTTTGAAAACATTTGGCTCCCCTTGCCTATAGAATGAGGGCAAGCCTGCCACACACTCATGCTGTCTCCTCGAATGGTTGGTACTTCACCATAAGCTTGAAGAAAGTGCCATATTTTCCTGAGTTTCTTAGAATGTCTTGTTTCAACTTTGCATTGTGTAGGTCACTCACTATTTTATATAGTAATATATATACTCCCTCAAATCATTTTCATAAGTAGAACAAATTAACTCGTACTCTATTGTATCTTGCTGACACAGGTGAATGTAATCCTTTGCAGATTCATCTGCTTGATTCCTACAAAAGAACCTGTCCCGTAAAACGGCCTTAATCACATTGATCATAGTAATGTTCAAAATAGCCTCAAATGCATCTACTTTTAGAGATGCCCATCGTTCTTTGGAAAACTCGTCATCAATGACGCTTCTTAACTTTTTTCACAGTGTAATCTGATGTTCAGAATTGCCTCGTCTCGAGGTATCCCGCTGAGGTTCAGCCAACCTTCCATCAGTCTTCACCATTCTTTGAAGGCATCCAATGTCATGTAACATTTGCATTTCTCGGGGAAATAGGTTTTCCATGTGTTCATCTGCATGGTGTGTTTCCCATGTTGTACAGGATGACTCTTCCGATTGCCTCTGTAATTGCCCTGAAGAATTGCACTGAATTCAGTCCCAAGTCCCTCAGGAGTTGCCAAACTGGGGTGGGTGGCCCTTGCTATTCTCCAAGTAACCCCAGGTGAATGCCTTGCAAATCTGCGTATTGTGTCATAGATCAGTCCGGATCACTGCCATGTAGGATGGTAATGATATATGGGGCTTTTGTCTGCAAGACAGTTTATTAATTAAGACTAAGTGCCACGATAAATGAGGGACAACAGTGTTTGACGGGCAAACACTGGCAGTTTACTTCATATAGCAATTGCATAAGCAGTGCCTTACAATGAATAACATAATCTTAAGGTGGGTACACACGTGCGAACCGAACCTTGTATTGTAACCGATTCTTGTAACAAAAATGCAAGTGTGGACGGTTCCTCGAACCCGAACCCCGAACCCGCAAGGTTCGAGGCTCCGTTCGCCCTCCGTCCCGCCAATTGTCGGTTTTTGGGCTCCGAATCAAAGGGAGGTCTCTTTGAACGTTACACCATGTGTGGACGGGACCTGTATTACACGCGTAACAACAGAGGTTGCTGAACTTGTTGACACTGACTATGAACAAGGCCGTCCATAGTAGAGTCCCTTGTTTTGGTCAGTCAGTACGTATATGTCTACCATGGCTGATTGGAGTGAGGAAGAGGACCTTCAACTTATTAGTTATTACGAAGAAAAGACTTTACTGTGGCCAGAAACTTCTTGGAATCTCATGTCAGCGAGTAATTCCCGGCCACTGTATTCTACCCTTCTAGTATATAACCTTGATTGCCACCATCTTCTTTTATTTCGCTTCATCTTCGTTAAATAATGTGTATAAATATACGGGGCAGCTGCTACTTGCATGGTGGCCATCGTCGGTAAACAACCCGGACAGAGACAGACTAATGATCGCAGTGCATTGTAATGAAATTACGTGTTTAACGTGGTTACGGTTCGTCCTCAACATTTTGACACCTTGTAACCGTATATGCGTAACTCGGTTACACATATAAGGTTCGGCTCTCACGTGTGTACCCACCTTAACATAGATGAAATCTGATGTCTAATGGAAATTAATACACAATGCATTACAGCATTCAAAAATATTCTTTGAATTTTTTTTTATTGTCTCCATTGATTGCTTTAAACGAAAGAAAAGCAATTGCAGTTTAAAAGCTGTAATGAACAAATTGACCAAAGGACAGAAGAATTTCTCCAAGCTACCATTAACGTTTCTGATCTTTTATTTAGATCATATACTATTCACAACTCACCGATATTTGATTGTTATAATACTGAATAAAATCAGTTTTAATTCGGTAATGTACAAATTATGATGAAAAAATAACAATCAAGGTGAAACCGAGGCTCAAATAATGCTTGTTCTTTTTGGTACCCAAGAGCTGCCAGTAGCAAGTACTTATGCTGGTCCGATCTAGACAGACCTTTTGTCATTATTACTTATTAAATAATTTTCTTTTATAATTTAAATTTTTGTCACCAAACACATTCTGTGTTATAAATTGTATTTATGGTCTTTGCTAGTTGTGGCTTTAAAATTAAGAGGTTTTGACCATTATTCTTTGTTTCTTTGTAGAATGTATTCAGTCTGTTGAGTGATGTGTTGCGATGATGGTGGGAAGAGCATACTTACCTGGCACAGGGGACACCATGATCACGAAGGTGGTTCCCCCAAGGTGAGGCTCACCATTGCACTCCGGTGGTGCTGACCCTTGCGATTGACCCAAATGTGGTCAACTCGGGTGCGCAATTTTTGGTAGCGAGGGACTGCGTTCGCGCTTTCCCTCTAACAAATCCATGATTAAAATGAGTTTCAATCAGGGTCCTTAGATGCCTTGTGGTCTGTTTGGCACAAGTAGCATAAGAATTTGGGAGCTTTTGGTAATAAATCTAACCAAAAGTGGCAATAAATTTGGCATTTTTTATCAATATTAAGCTAAGGTAAAAAAAAGAACACATCTTATGTTTCGTTAACAGATTTTAATAATAATAAAAAAAGTAAATAAATACATGGGATCTTTTTTAGTAACTTTGAACCAAAGCGGGTTTCTCTCTTGTTAAACACCGAAATAGGAAGAAGGCATTTCTTAGACATACAGACTCTAAAGCAAATTAATATAAATTTATATCAAAATATGAAAAAGTTGGAAGTTATAAAGTACGTAGTTACAAGAAAGAAACATGAAACAAAATGTTAGCGAATTTCACTGAATAATAACCAACCAATCTATTTCAACAATGAGGTTTTCTCAAATAGCAGCAAGTTCTTGCATTTCATTATCACCTCCCTCATCATTCTTGTTAATAGTATTACAATCTGGCCTTTCATGCATGTTGGCATTAAATCTCTAGAGCTTGTCATCTGTTACTTGAAATTTTTTACAATATGAATTATTCATCATAGTGCGCTATCTTGTCATCTAAATGCTACTAAGAAATTGAAAAGCTGTTTTGTTTCTGAACTTCGATTTGATCAATGAGACCTGGCTGAAAACTCTTTCTACATAGGCATTAGAGGTTGGTAAACTTAAAGCATTCAAAAAAGAAGTAGCTAACTCTCTAAAACAAAGTTCCCAACAGAGTTCTTGAAACAATACATATGACATCAAAAATTTTCCATGTCTTTAAGGTCCACCTGTGAAAATGTCCAGTCAACCAGTCTGATCTTGGTATACGTACCGAGTTTCTAGCTTCTTCAGGTCAGTATTGAAGAAGCCAAATTCCTCTAGATTTAAGAAATGGAATTTTAAATAGTAGCTTGGAGAAAGCAGCATATCCGGGTGAAAACACTTCAATAAGGTATGAAAACCTCGTTTTTCTGGAAGTTGTCTGGTTACCTGATTCACTGCTGTGACCAGAAACTTGACACATCTACTATTTATCTTATGCTTCTGTTCCCGTGTTAGGTTTGATTCCTCTAGCTTCTTGTAGAATTTTGCTCCTAAATCCATATCGTTAATGGAACGTATATGCGACTCTTCAACAATTACATACGTATTTTTGACAAGATCACCCTTATACACTCTACTTCTTAGTGATAAATAAAACATGTTGAGGTCACTAAACAGTTGGCATTGGTTTTCATTTGTGTGCTGAAAAGATGCATTCATCTGCTCAAATTCATTGATAAGTGGATATTGTGAGGACCAGATAGTAAGACAGGTAGCTGGGTACTGATGATTTATTACAGACAAACTGAGCTAACGAACAATTTCATGAATTATACATATGCGGAAAGGCCGTGGAACGCTCTATAGAATGGTTAAAGGAATAACGCGGCTTGATGATGGGATACAATAAAAATATAGAAAAAGCGTAGTCCTTACAATATGTAAAAACTAGGTATTAATAGTTTGCCATATCATTTAGCATATCCAAAAGAACTCTATACATATAATTTTTTACATAGGTAATTGACCTGAAATATGCATTAAGCTCATGCCATCGTGTGATGACTGAAAAAATAACTTTTCCAGCCACAAGCCATCTAGTTTCTGATGGGCTGATGAAATTGCTAGGATGTAAGTTAGGAATATTGGCATTCATAACATAGAATAGCTTATCATATTCAGTTCGTCTCTCAGAACTAAATTTAAACCACTTTGATATTTCGATTAACAGAAAATCAAGGTAAGAGGGAAGTTCTGTAAAAGCATATTTTGCACACAAACTTAAACTGTGGCAAATGCATTTCATTAAAACCTAATGAGGGGGATGTTCTTTATTTTGGTGAAGACTGAATTATGAGCACCGCATAAATTAGAAGCGCCATCTGTGCCTTACCCAATTATATTACTTAAGGGGACTGAATGTTGGTCCAAAAATCACCTGATATCTGTAAAGAGTGCAAGAGATGTGGTGGAGGTAACTGGCAAGAGAGTCAGAGATGTTGTAATATCATCTGCATTTTCCTCCTTGAAAAATCTTACACACAAAAACAAATGCTTTGTGACTAATACATCTGTGGCCTCATCAATTATGAGAGAGAATGTATATCTTAAATTAATTACATCATCTAACAGACAAGAGTGTACAATATTCTTTGAAATACTTGAAAAGTTAGTTCTATGAATTTTCATGCTGTGTAATAAGTCACTTTTGCCATTGCTGTATGACATGCAATTGCAATATTCCACCTAATATAAAATATTTTCATTATTTTTTAACTAGAACCAAAATACATAGTGACATTACGGGAAACTCTTATGTCTTCAGCCAGTTTTGTATACTTTTGAGATTTAGCTTGCATTTCAACACTTCTTTTTATTCCTGACCTAACTCTTGCATATTCTGCAACACAGGTCCTAATCAAAATCTATTTTTGAAACTTTCATTAGTAGATATTGATTTGGCCACTTTTGAGGATAACAAGGTTTCTGTGTACTTCTGCTGCCAGTTTGAAGCATTTACACTATATCTAGAATAGCACCTTAAGAACTAGCGTAAAAATGTGGCTCATAGCGCAGCATAAAATCTGGAGTAGAGCAATAATTTCTTAGTGAATTTCTAGCGTATTCATACAATACCATACTTTCAAATTTTAGTATTCTATATATATATATATATATATATATATATATATAATTATATATATATATATATATATATGAATACTTATCACATCACCGTGATTCATATAAATCATTCGAGCTACAGATGTCCTTTAATATCTAATTCGCTCTACCTCAGAATTGATATATTTTCATATATGTACCGAAGGGGAATTTTTAGTTGATAATAATTTCGTCCCCCCATGGGATCGAACCACCGTACATTGGACAGGAAACGAAATCAGAACGGACAGTGACGTTATCGAGTCAGCCAACAGAGAGGCTATAAGTTTATATCGATTCTGACCATTACAAATCACCGTCGATCTTGGTGTTTTCGTAATTAGAATCAATATGAAACCCCCTCAACCATGTTAGCCGATTCGAACGTTTGACCAACGTAGCCTTGTTATGAATACTTATCACATCACCATGATTCATATAAATCATTCGAGCTACAAATGTCCTTTAATATCTAATTTGCTACCTCGGAATTGATATAAACTTATAGCCTATCAGGCCCTTATTTCCTACACGTAAATATGGTAGTTGGGTAGTGTGCAGGTCATATATTAAATGTTTGTCTCTTTCCATACTTGTAACTATTGCTTTCTCTTGTTCTCTTAATGTCGTCATCCAGTGGCTATCCAGCAGATAGTATGCCTTTGTCATGGGGACAGAATCCTTTAGTTGTCTCCCTAAGGCTGTGTTGGCAATTTATCAGTGTCTCTAAGGAGTGTTCCTATACTGCATGAGAGCTCTGGCTGCTGCATCTGTATCAAGACTGCCATCTCTTCTTTCAGATTATCCCTGATTATATTTTTGGCAGAGCGAACAGCTACTTCCGCTCATCCATTTGACTAAGGGGAATGTGCTAATGAGATATAAAGTTTACTCCTCATCTCCTGTAAGTATCCAATATCTGAGTGCTCGTTAGGTTTGTAGCCCCATTGGGAGGTATATATCCGCTGGAGTGCCCCGCCAGCAAAACATCCATATCACAAGGATAAGTTTTGATTATGTTACGCCACTGGCGAAGTGTGGCACTTATAGCCAGCCAGTCAACCTGTCAGCATAAGCTAAAAAGTCAGCCACAGTCTTTTGAAAGAAATATTCTGGCAGCTGGGTGGGCAGAAAACGTTCTTGTTGTTGGTAGGTTGCATATACATTGCATGTCTCACATTTAGTTCTTTGAATTTTTATGCCTTCTTCCATCCCAGGCCAATACACAGACTGCCATCCCTATGTAGCATTGAATGTATTCGTTGGTGGCTGGCCTGAGTGCAGACTGCTTGCCACATTACCTCTTAAGTCACTTGGTGCCACCAAACAAACATATCCATCATCAAATGAATATGCTACTTGCCAACTCACTAATGTGGCCTAGTCTCTTTCATATCTGAAAAAACAGTTTCAGTGCAGATTCTACAAAATTTCTACTTCTGGGCCAGCCATCTTTTCAAACTGTCCAGCTATAGCTGGTAATCTGCTTCTTCATTTGTATATCTCTTGACAAATTGACTCTCAAGAACAGTGACATCATTCCCTATATGCCTTGCAAAATGCAATAACCATAGCAGGTGCCCCAACGTCCACATCTTCAGAGTCTATGGTATTGTAAGGATAATGCTTTTTCTATATTTTTATTGCATCTCATCATCAACCTGCGTTGTTCCTTTACCCATCCTGTAGAGCATTTTACGCCCTTTCTTTTGATGTATATATGTCAGGAATACGTCCCATCTATGTAATATTTTTCATGTATTTTCGTCTATGAAGAACCAGATTCACAGCTGGGGCCCTGTCCCTTTTGTTTATGCGTTCGTGCCTGATGGACACTATTTCCGTCCGCACCCGTCTATGTCAACCCAGTTCGTCTGTAATAAATAACCAGAGAGTAAGACAGGTCTTACTCTCTGGTCCTCCCAACTGGTGACTTCCCGGAGTCGGTGACACAGCGGTTTAGGCCCAGCCTTTAATGGACTAATTACAGCCGCTCACATTCCGAGGACAACACCAATGCCATTAACAGACCCATTATGGCACAGCTTCCCAGCATGTTTTAGCATTTTTTGAGGACGGGTCCCCCTGATCCCAACTCCTTGACGAGGTGGGGGGCTTAGGGATCCACTGAAGAGAGAGTATGCCCCTTTACGCCTATACTCTCTGCTGTGGATCCAACTGAACATTGGGACCTTTAACTCCTTTACTCCTCCTCCTTATAAATTTTCCCCTTTCCCTTCTTCTTCTTTCGTTGACGACCCTGGCATGGTTTTGGACTATTGAATTGACAGCTCTTTTTACTTGATGGAGGGTGGAGTTGGATGGCATGCCTCTCCACCCGTAAAACTAGAGTACCTGACGTGGTTGAGCGAGGGGAAATTTTTAAGTCAAGCCATGCCCACAGTGCTGGGTCCGATCTCATGGGACTGACGACCCTTAAGGCACTGTGGGTATGGCGTATATCCAGGTGAGGGACCCAGGGCAGTTACCAGTGTGTGTAAAGGCATTGCCCCTCCCCCGGTTGGGCCTCCTTGGTGAGAGGGACCTCATCCTGGATGAAATTTTTGTAATACTATATATGGAAAAAAAAATTAACCTCGCAACGACTTATGGCATGGCAATGGACTGTTCTCAGGATAACTCAAATAATGAAAATCAGAGTGGTATTAAGACATTATTACCATACAATAAACCCAAAAGAAATAGATATCGCCAGGACCCAACCTTGATTCACTTTGATTCTCTCTTTTGGGAGTCAAACTGGTCAAGGTTTTTGAACTTAGAAGCTGACAAAGATATATCTTTATTAAAATTAGAAAATTACCTATTGAATCGATGCCCATCGCAAGAGATGAGCATAAGACAAATTAAAAAAAGGGAATGGTTGGTTGAAACAACAACCAAAAACCAATCGGAAAATTATCAATGTATAAAAAATATAGATAACATAAATATAAAGGTTACAAGGCATGATACAATGAACAGTGTGCAAGGCACAGTAGTAGTACCAAATCTTGAGGATGAAACATTAGATAGATTAATACTTTTAGATTCATTAAAGAAAAGGTACAATAATGTTGAAGACTGCGAAGTATATGAGGTCCCAAGCAGGAAAGACAAAAGTCAAAATATCAAAATAGCCAAGATAAAGTTCAGTGGCCAAACCTTACCCTTAAAAATTAAAATGCTAGGATTAAATAGGGAACTAAGACCTTATGTTCCTAAACCTATGCAATGCAAGAACTGTTGCAAATATGGTCATACAGCAATTAAGTGTAGGAATATTTATAGATGTGCCTTTTGCAGCTCGCAGGACCATAAAACACGCTGGGACTGTGGCCAACCCAAATGCGTCAATTGTGGATTAGAACATCATGCCAGATCTAAATTGTGTGCGTTCTATATCTACAATACAGAACTTAAATGACTACAAGAACGAACTGGAATGACGATAAGAGAAGCAAAGTGAGAACTGAAAGTGAGAGGATTAAATGACCCAGCTAAGAAATTTAGGTATGCAGACACCTCAAAGTCAAGCAATACCAGAACTGAGACAAATGATAATAATAGAAATAAAGAAATACCACCACAAAAAATACAAGATGAAAAGAACTCTTCAAAACATACATAATATTACGACTGTGGAAAATCGATTTAGCTCTTTATCGGAAATTGAAATAGATAATGACATAGAGGAAAACAAAGAAGAATTAAAATCACAAGAATGTGAAAAACAGATAATACTACTCGAAAGAGACAACTGGATAAGACACCACCTAATTCCACCAAACAAGTCTGTAAAAAGATAAATAACCCACCAATCTCGCCGAAAGCTAAAGTTCAGAAACAAAACACTAATATTCCACTGTCTCCCATAGTAACAATAGTACCTCTAGGAACCGAATCACAAAATTCAGATGAAATGGAAAACCAAAATACAGGTCACTACAGTGAAAACGAAGAAATTCAACCATCACCAATTATAGGCGCCACCGGAAAAAACAAGGAAAAACAACAAACTGAGAAACATGAACATACATGCGGCTGCAGTAAATGCTTTATAGCAATGTGCCACAAAAATAAGACTATAACTAAAGACAGCCTAACCAACACCATAAGAAATTTCATGAGGAATAGGAGTAAGGAAAAAACAAACATCAAATCTCATGAAGAAGGTTGTATGTGTATTGAACACTTAGAATATTACAAAGAGAAACACATCAGTGTTGTAGATAATATTCTAAAGAAAATCAAAATGGAAAAATCAAATCAAGATAGTAAAAAAGTAACAGTTAGCGAAAGTAAGATTCAAACTACAACAAAAAATGAATCAAGACCTACAAAAATACAAATTAACTTATAAAAAATGTTAAGAAAATATCAGCTTTAATAATCTAGGGTAATTTGACCACTTATATTACACCATTCAATCGTTATATAATTCAATGGAATATAAATGGATTATTAACGAGAATGCACTTAGGGGAAGTCCAACGACTTATTAGCGAACATGAACAATGATTATATGTATCAACACATAGGAAAACGTGTTCCAAAAATAGGTAAATATCTATTAGCTACAACATCACAGGAAAATGAAAATAATTTAGGAACAGCAATATATGTCCATAATAAAATTATATACGACAAATTAGATATAGATTACACTGAATTGCAAATTTCAGCAATAACAGTGAAAATGGAAAATAATGTGTTTGATATAATTAACTTTATACAATCAGCCTAATAAAAAGTATGATTTAACAAATTACAGAAAATAATAAAAGAGTTTAAGAATCCAATATTAATGTAGGAGATTTCAATGCGCATAACTCAATATGGGACTATAACAACATTACTCCAGATAAAGATGGAGCAAAAATAGAAAACTTAATGAACGCTAATAATCTTTGTTGTCTGAATGACAGCGAAGTAAATACATATTATTCCAGAACCCATGGAACATTTTCCACAGTAGATGTCACCCTTTGTTCAACAAATATAGTTGACAGACTAGATTGGAATATATGTGATGACTCCTACTCAAGTGACCATTTTCCCATAATAATATCCTTATTAAATAATGAACCAAAACCATATTCTCCACATTACAACATGCAAAAGGCAGATTGGGACATTTTTTACTTTCATACCGATAAAATACCGCCCTATGATTATTTGAGAAATCACAATGAGACGAACGATTTCATTGTGTCCTTCATTAAAAAGGCAGCAGACAAAGCTATTCCTCATCAAAAACCCCATAATAAAAAACTTAAAGTCCCTGGTGGTCAGATGATCTAACTGAATTAGTACGAGAAAAACACTCTCTAGCAAGAAGGTTAGATACTCTAAACAGAAGATTCAATAAAGTTAATAAATCAAAACCATTCACAGAAGAAAATATATTAAAAATGACAATTTTACTATTAGAAATAGATGTATTAAAACCTTTATATAATAAAATATCAGCCAAATTTAGAAAAGAAGTAATAAAAGGTAAAATAATATCTTGGAGGTCCTATGTGTCGGAAATAACAAGCGAAACATCCATTCAAAAAGTATGGGAAAAATTCAGAAAAATAAACGGAACAAACATTAGACCACCCAGACAAGCTATATTAGATAATGGAAATAAAATTTTAGATCCCTTCGAAATAAGTAACATACTTGGGGCAAGTTTTGCCAAAATAAGTAGTGACGAAAATCTAGACAAACATTTTAAAAAGTAAAAAACAAAGCAGAGTCTATTATACTTAATTTTGAGACAAAGGGAGATATATATAATAAAAAGTTCAATATGGAAGAGTTAGAATATGCTCTCTTGAACAGTAATAAATCTGCCCCTGGAGGAGACGATGTTTGCTTTGAGATGATTTGCCACCTAGCACCTTTGGCAAAATCATACTTATTAAAATTTTACAATCATTTATGGCTCCAGAACTTGTTTCCAGACAAATGGCGAAATGCAATAATAATTCCTATACCCAAACCAGGAAAAGATGCTAGTAATGTGAATAATTATAGAACCTATCTCATTAACAAGTGTATATGCAAGTTATGGAGAAAATGGTAAATACACGACTTACATGCGGCACATTCGTGAAAATAAAATTTTAAGTCCTACACAATTTGGTTCACAACGTAATAGGTCTACATTAGATTCTCTGTGTAGTTTGGAAGACCATATACGTAGAGGATTTGAAAGAAAACAAATTACAATAGCTGTCTTTTTTGACATTCAAAAGGCATACGACACTACATGGAGGTATGCAATATTAAAATCTTTACATAATAATAACATCCGGCGGCCATCTTCCTAAATTTATTAAAAAACTTTATGACTGACCGCACTTTTCAGGTGAGAATAGATAATGTTTTTTCCAAAACTATTTCCACTTGAAAATGGAGTACCACAAGGTAGCGTCCTTAGTGGTACTTTGTTCACATTGGCAATTAACAACATCAGTAACATGCTACCGGTTGGAATTAAGAGTAATTTGTATATGGATGATTTGCAATATATTACACAGCATCACGCATAAAACATGCAGAAAGAATGATTAATAAAACTATAATAAAAATAGATGAGTGGGCCTCATCAGTAGGATTTAGATTTTCCATAGAAAAAACCCAAGCGGTCATTTTTTATAAAAGTAAAATTTGGAAAAAAGGTGAAGAAGCAGAATTAAAAATGAGAAACCATAATATACCAATTAGCCAAACTGCAAAATTTTTAGGTTTAATATTTGATGCACACCTCAACTGGAAAGCCCATATAACTTACATAAAATCGAAATGCAAAAGAGCATTAAACCTAATTAAAAAACTTTCTCACACAAAATTGGGGAGCTGATAGACATACTCTTACTATACTTTATAAAGCAACAGTGCTATCAATTATTGATTATGGAAGTGAAATATATGGGTCAGCTTCAGAAGCAGCACTGAAAATATTAAACCCAATTCACAACGAAGGCCTAAGAATATGCACAGGAGCATTTAGATCCTCACCAGTCTCCTCTGTACAAGTTGAATGTGGCGAACTGCCACTATCCCTCCATAGAGAATTCATAACCTTGAAAAGTGCATTAAGAATCAAGGCAAGTGATTCACCAACTAAAAGTCTATTTGAGTTAAGGGATGTCTTTATCAAAAACGTCCATTCACCACCTTTCCCAATTAGAGCTAATAGACTGTTAGAGTCATTAAATATAAATATACAAGTACCTCCAATAGTAAAGTTACCACCCCATTGGACTATGATTAAAGTAAAGACTTGCACTCACTTGAAATATTTATCAAAAAGTTCCGTATATACCCCAGAACACCATAAACAAAAAACCATAGAACATATAAGACAAAAAAGTTCACATTATGCAATATATACCGACGGGTCCAAATCGCAACATGGCGTAGGATAATATGCAGCTATATCGCAGAACAAAACATATAAATTTTCTTTACCCAATCATGCCTCAGTCTTCACAGCTGAGTTGTGCAATTAAAGTAGCTATCAAAATTATAAAGCAAACTTCAATTAATAATTTTGTGATTTTTAGTGACTCGAGAAGTGCCATAGAAGCTCTTCAGAATTACAATCCAAAAAATAATATTGTACAGCAAATTCAATTTGAACTCCACAAATTATATAAAAATGGCAAAAATAAGAGGAAATGAAGAGGCTAATAAAGCAGCTAAAGAAGCAGTCCAAATGATAAAAGCAAATGTAAACATCCCCACCAGTAATTATATAAGATATATAAAAACAATAATTGTAAATAAATGGCAAAACGTATGGGCTGAAGAGCCTGAAAATAATAAATTAAAACAAATAAAACAGGATGTTAACAAATGGAGTTCAGCATATCAAAGAGAGAGACATGCTCAAGTAATCCTGACACGCCTCCGTATAGGCCACACTCGTCTGACACACGGGCACTTGATGAGCAACCCACGCGACCCTGCTCCAGAGTGTTCAGAGTGCAAGGAGTTGGTAACAGTCAGACATGTCTTGTGCGAGTGTCCAAAGTATGACCAGCAGAGACTGTCAACTTTTGGAAATAAAACAATAAAAGAAATTTTGACAGAATCTTTTACATTTTCAGTAGTTCCAATTTTGACTTTTCTGAGGAACTGCAATTTAATTGATAAAATATAAGTTTTTTTTAGTGAATTTTAAAACAAAATTTCAAAAATTTAAAACTTAATTCCGAATTTTAATATACCGTTTTAGTATGTATGTAAGGGAACATGAGTAAATGTATTTATTGTGTGTGTGTTCTAGTATGAAAGCGTTTGCCTTTGTGCATTTTTTTTAATTTATCCTGAATGACCAATTTGGTCCCAGTTCTGGCCTAAGGGCTAGACCTGGCATTTTATCTAATCCTTCGGGCCGGCCCTAGGAGAGCTGAAGGTCAGCTCAGTGATCTGGTAAAACTACTTTTATAATAATAATAATAATGAGGACGGGTAGCTGGGTGCTGGTCTGCCAACAAAATCAGACGACGGCCCAGAAACATCCATCCAACATCGCTGCTGTGGACCTCCTCAATCCCCCTGACACCACCGTCGCTCCTGGGGCTCGCTTGGCCTGCCCAACATTGCTGCCACACCTGTGGACCAACTCACCCTTCTGACACCGTCGCCTGTTGTCGTCCTTGGCCCACCGACACCTCTGCTGCACCTGTGGACCTCCTCTGCCTGCTGACGCCGCTACCTGTTGGCTTCCTCGACCTGCTGACGCTGCTGCCTCACTTGTGGTTCCACTCTGCCCACTGGATGCCGCTGCCACGCTGGGTACTTCCATAGCCCAATCTACACCGCCGCCGTACCTGGGGAACCCCACAGCCCGTCCCCACGTCGCCACCACAGTCGACAGTAGAACCCCCCAGGCAACCGCCAGGGGAGGCATCCTGTCAGCCAGCAACGCCGAAGGACTCGGCATTTGATAACGCCCCACAACAAGGTCACAAGGACACGGGGTCTTCTCCTGCCTCCAAGATATTTTTTCATCTAATAATTATTCCATAATCATTGTTTTGGGGGCGGGGGGGTTGGAGTATTTGTAAGGACAACGCTTTTTCTATATTTTTATTGCATCTCATAATCAGGCCGCATTGTTCCTTTACACATCCTCTAGAGCATTTTACGCCCTTTCTTTTGATGTACCCCTCATACTGGGACCACCTTGACATGGTGATGGGGCTCTTGAACCCTAGGAATTGGTTCCCGGGTTCAGATTCAAAAGTTCCATACATTATATGTATGTATATCTATTTGGATGAATTTTTTGGAATTTTCCACTTTTGCAGAAATTTATTGGACCTGTTAAACAGAAAAGATATCACAGCTGGGACCGAGTTTATATCTGAAGCTAGATAGTAGGAAGAAACTTTGGCAGGACCATCAACTGCCCGATAATCTTCGGACCTGAGAGATATCAGGCAGAACTATTCTGCAGGGCTGGACCACGGATTCCAGGGGGGTCTAGTTTTGGGGATATGACTCTCAGTATTCTGTCCAGTTTGCCCATAATGTGATTAGGGTGGGGATGATTGTATTCCTGTAATACTCTGTCTTATCAAGTGGGTTCGGTTTACACTTGGGCCACTCTAATCATGTTGTGCCATCCCCTGTGGGGTAGGGTAGGGACACGGACATTTTTGAGTCGGTTCTCACTTGTGCCATTAGTGGAAGAATAAACTCCATGAAAGGCTGATGATATCTTTTTAAGGTTTTCAGGTTTATTTTTTTTTTTACCAATACTTTGATCTTTATGAATAATACAAATATGTAAAGATTCAAGTACCCATGGGCCCTTTGATGGTAGCAAATTGGCACAGCTGATGACTGCTGTAACCTCCACTGACAACCTTCCTCTGGAAAAATCAATAAAATCTTCCAGTGTAATTACACTGAAACCCTATGATCCAGCACTGAGTAAAGGGAAATTGTGCAGAAATATAGTGTCTGAGATAGGACCCGGAATATTTAAAAAAAAAAAAACTCATATGATAAGTATTTGACTTTTAATCTGGAAGAATCTAGTTGCAATATTTTGAATGTATATAGAGATATTACCAAGTATTGTGGCCGAGAGCCTAAGATTTCTTCTGAGGGTTGAGGAAAGCTGACGGTGGGATCTACCTTGGCAAAAGAAAGTGACAAACTGAAAACATTATTACACCTTGGAGGAGTTAAAGTAGAGTGCGCAGTGCATGCTTTTTGGAATTACTCCAAGGGAATGATATATGCACCCCAGCTTATGACGTACTCAGAAGAAAAACTTGTAGAAGAATTAAAAGATCAATGTGTAATAAGAATTGAAGGAATGAAGAAGAAGACAAATGGTGTCCTTGTCCCACTTCCCAATTTAATTGTTACATTCAATTCTACTCGATTGCCTAGTATAGTGAAAGCAGCCTGGTTATGTTTCAAAGTTAAACAATATATCCCAAGACCGAGGAGATGTTTTCATTGTCAAGAATTTGGACGTATGTTAGGCTTTTGTCGACAGAAACTACAAGGCAAGCCTGCCACTTGTGTCAAATGCAGTGAACCAGAGCATGGCATATGTAATAAATAAGCCAGATGTATACATTGTGGAGACAATCATCCATCATCTTCACTTACATGTGATGCAAAAAAGAAATTCAAACATTATGAGTAACCAAATGTATCACATTTAGAGAGGCAAAAGATAAAGTATTGAATCAGTATGTTAGACCAGGAGTATCCTTTTCCAGTGTTGCTGCCAACCGAAGAAGAAACATAAATGTTACCAAGGATAATGTAAATAAAAATCCAGTGACGACCTGTACTCATGCCTCTTTGGAGGTAGCGCCAGTGATTGCTGGTGCTCTTGCCTCTTTAGAGACTGTGCCTCTTTGGGGGCAGTACCAGTTGATTCTGGCCCTCCTGCATCTTTGGAGGTGGTGCTGGCACTCCTGCCTCTGTAGAGGCTGTACCAGCTGTAAATTGTGCCTCAGATGCTTTGGAGGATGCACCAATGTCCGATCATCACACCCATCCTCAGGCAGCACCAGCTTTGTTTGGTGTTCCTGAGACTGATAACCTCTGAAAAGGAAGGCAACTATAAACAATCAGTCACCTTCCAGAAAAAAGGAACAATTCAGTAAGCTGAAAGCTCTTAAAAGAGGCTCCAATCTAACAGCCTCTAAAGGAAAGTAGAATTCATTAATTTTTTCCGGTAGAACTGTCAGGGATTAAGAGATAAATGAGAAGAGTTCAGGCTGCTCATATCAGAAGTGTCTCCTGTTTGTATAGCTCTGCAGGAGACCATGATTGGTAATAATATGTGCCTCAGCCCACGAGAGTATACAACCATGGTGGTGTCGTTTTGTATGTTCGAAATGACACCTCACAAAATCATATTAGTATCCAATCAGCATTGCAAGTGATAGGTGTGCAGATCCATTTGAAGTCTTCCCTATCAATGCATTTAAATCTCTTATTCAACAGTTACCACGTCCTTTTGTTATTTTGGGAGATATAAATAGCAGAAACCCTCTTTGTGGTGACATTGTCACCCATCAAAGAGGAAGGTGCATAGGTTCAATTGTAGAAGATGAAAATGTGGGGATCCTCAACTCTGGGGAGTCTACACATTTTCATGTTCAAACAGGCATGTTATCAGCAATTGATCTATCTATATGTAGTTATGACTACCTTATTGACTTTAATTGGAGAGCTAAAAATGATAGATTTACCAGTCACCATTTTCCAATAGTGGTGAGTGTAGCATCAAGTCCTCCACCTAAATGGAACATTGGTAAAGTTGATTGGGCAACATTCCAGGAGCACAGCTCAATACATGACTCTGCTGATGACTTTCCCTGTGTAGATGATGCTCGTGACATTTTGAATACAAAAATGTTCTCAACTGGTCTTCAATCTATACCTAGGACTTCGGGCATATTTATCTGCTGACCAGTTATGCCAGGAAACTCACAGAACTATGAGATCTCCCCTCATCAGATACTGCAAACGAAAATCTGAGTATTACTGTGTTGAATTTCGAAAAGCAAGAGCTCATTTTCACATGGAAATAAAAAACAGAATAAAAAGACTCGTGGACGATCTTCATATCTTCACTAAATTCGAAAACTCCTCTGACTCTAGTTTGGAAGAGAGTTTGAAAAATAGCAGGCAAGCTTATTCCTTGTTAATTCCAGTGATCAAGATCAATGGGTGTGAGGTAGCAGACCCCCGGTTAGTGGCAAATAAGTTTTCTAATAATTTTGCTAGTGTTGCAAAGAAAAATTATGATAGACCCAATTCAGCTCAAAGGTGGCTAATGGAACAGGTCGAAATTGATTTCAATACATTAAGACATGAGAAATACAATTTTCCTTTTACTATGAGAGAATTTGCATTGAACTTGAATAAATGTAATGAATCAGCTCCTGGACTGGATGATTAAACATATTCAGTGATTAAGCATACCCCTGAAAATACCAGACTTATTAACAGAATTTACCAAGAACATGTCTTCCCCAAGGTTTGAGAGATGTGAAAATTACTGTCATTCGTGAAACCAGGAAAAGATCCATTCAAGACAAAAAATTATCGTCCTATTGCATTGACATCATGTTTGTGTAAGATAATGGAAAAAATGGTGAACACACGCTTGATGTGGTACTTGGAACGGGATAAATATCTGTCACCTGCTTAGTGTGGCTTTCGAAGTATGCACTCGGATGAAATCTTCAATATGTGAAGCTTTTGCTGACAAGCAGCATCACATCACTGTTTTCTTTGATCTAGAGAAGGCATGTGATATAACATGGAGATATGGCATTTTGAATGTAACCTGAGAGGCAATTTGCCCCTCTATATTAAGACTTTTTTAAAAAATAGGTTATTCAGATTCAGGTTGGAGCAACAATGCCAGATGTATTCAATCAAGAAGAAGGAGTACCACAAGGAAGTGTTTAAGTGTAACCTTGTTCGCCTTGGCAATCAATGGGGTTTCCAAAATAATTCCCCCAGTTATAACATATACCTTTTTTGTTGACGACCTTTCGATTTCCTTTGCAGCAAAAAGGAGGGCAGTGGCTGAACGCCGCCTTCAGCTCTGCATTTATAATATAGTAAAGTGGGCTGAGGTTAATGACTAAATTTTCTGCCAGTAAAACAGTAACTATGCACTTTTGTCGTATAAGGGGACTCCATCCTGATCCAGATTTATTCATACATAAGCAGAGAATTCCATGTGTTAGTGAAACAAGGTTTCTTAGGTTGATTTTTAATAGCAAGCTTATCTGGATTCCACATCTGAAATATATTAAGGCAAAATGCTTGAAAGCAATGAATTTACTGAAAGTCTTGTCTCACACTTCGTGGGGTGCAGACTGAGCTCAGATGTTGAGACTATATAAAGCCTTGGTCTTTTCAAAATTAAGTTATGGGTGTGAAGTGTACACTTCTGCAAAGCCAAATAGCCTTAAAATGCTGAACTCAATTCATCATGGAGGAATACGGTTATGTAAGGGAGCATTTTAAATCATCTCCAACCTAGAGCTTGCTTGTAAGCTGATGAGGTGCCAATAGATCTTCATTACAAGCATCTACTATTTTGGAGCTGGTATAGATTCCAGCATTTGTATGAGAGAGGAAAGGCATTGGCAGTTTTATGAAAATCACCTCAAGCAACCTCATCCGTTCGCTTTTAAGAGTAAATTTTATTGTCAGTGAATTAAACATGCCAAGGATTGAGATTTTACCTGCAAAATATTCAGTTCCCCCCTGGAACTTTCCAGAGGTAAAATTCTGTAGATATTTTAATTTTACCAAGACTGAATTTCCCAGTGAGGCCATGTGGTCAATATTTTTAGAACATTCCTTGCAACATGATACCTCTACTGCAGTTTTCACGGATGGCTCAGTCAGATGCTGGTGTCGGCTTTAGTGTAGCCTTTCCTGATATGGAGAGAAGCAGGAGGTTATCATCTGTTGCATCAATTTTTACAGCAGAATCATATGCAATTTTGAAGGCTTTAAAGGAAATTTTAATTCAGAATGAAAATAATCTTATTATATATTGTGACTCAAAGAGTATTCTTCAGTCACTGGAATATTTTAACTCGTTAAACCCTCCGATTTTAGATATATTGGAATGGCTACTTTTACTGAAAAGAAGAGGGAAAGAAGTAAAGTTCTGTTCGGTTCCTTCCCATGTTGGGGTGGCTGGGAATGAGAAAGCTGACCAACTTGCAAAGTCAGCGGTCAGCTCCAGAGAACCCAAAAGATGCCTACTATACTGTATCGGGATTTATATCCTTTAGTAGGTCAGAGAATATAAAAATGTTGGCAGTCCCAATGGGAAGATATTTCAACTAATCAGAATATGCGCAGTACCACGTCATCGGTGTCTCCTTGGTCATATCCCTATATGTCAAGAAGACAGGAAACGATGTTGTGCATATTGAAGATTGGACATACGAGACTCGCTTATGGGTTCTTGATGTCCCGTGAAAATCCTCCATTTTGCGATGACTGTACTGTGTACTTGACTGAGACATTTGCTGGTTAAATGTCCCAGACTTGGGAATTTGAGACATAGGTTCCTATCTTGGGGGCATGACAGAGAAGGTAATTTTACTCGTCACAATTCTCAGAAAGGATTGTAATATAGAGAAGTTATATATCTTTATATGAGTCGGGCCTCCTCAACAAAATTTAAATTTTACATCGAATGTCTACGTAAGAATTAATATATGTGAACAAATATATTTATATACGTACATATATTTTTAGATTTTTTATATGAAATTTATTTTAGATTTAATTTTTTTTCTATTTAAATTTATTGTGGTGTCAATAACATAGATTTTGTGGTGCCAGTTTTAATAGACATAATCAATCAATCAATCAATCTTTTGATGTATATATGTCGGGAATCCGTTCCCTCTATGTAATGTTATTCGTGTATTTTTGTCTGTGAAGAAACACATTCACATAGGGGGCCGTGTCCCTTTTGTTTGTTTGTTATATATCCAATAATGCAATGTCATCAAACTTTCAAGTGTAGGTATCAGGGGCAGTGCAGTTCCCCATGGGAGTACGACAATTTTGGTACACCCCCAAAGGTGTAACAAAAGTCGCCAGCTTTTGGTTCTCCTCATTTAAAGGTTGGGGTAGTTTATGGTTTACCGGGCCAGTTTCCCGAGCTGCACGCCACCTAAATCCATCTGCCACGGTAACTAGTCCCTACCACCCCGACCTCTCACGACCTAAACCCTCGAAACATGGCGCTAACATTAAAAAAAGGCAACATGCCTCCTATAACACCCCGCCCAGCCCCCATTGCTTACGCTAATGTCATTCCCGTTATGATACCTCTTTTTATTAACATAGGTGCCGATGTATGCGTATTCCGTAATTATTTACCTATAGTTTTGCGAACCAATTTCCAATTTCCCGGGCTGCACGCCATCCAAACAAACATGGCGGCTCCTCCGCGCCGCGAATTTTCAAAACTGTATTCTCTAAAAACCTCACCAAGCCCCCATTGCCTTTGATTCTGTGAATTCCGTTACGATACCCCACTTTATTCACATGGGTGACACTGTAGGCCTATTCCGTCATTATTTACCTACAGTTTTGGGAGCCAATTACCAATTTCCCGGGCCGCACAACACCCAAATCCAACCGCCCTAAGTAGTCCCGGCGACCCAGCATGGCCTTTATCACCTGGGCCGACCCCGCGAGTTTTCAAAGCAGTCAACATGGCGCATCCCATAGCATCACATCCGTCCCTCGCTGCTTTTTTGAGTGAAAGCCCGGTTACTTTTGGTGTGCTATATACGTTATGCCAAGATGTTGATGTACTACGTACATATCTTTACAAAAGCGAACTGTTGGGCGATTTCAGTGGAACGTGCGACAAGTGTAAAGTGGGAACCGTGAGCCTCGTTAAAGAGGAAGACAGTTTCGTGTGGCGCTGCAGCTTCCGCACGTGTCGTAAAAGAACAACGATACGGAACGGCTCTTTCTTCTCCCGCTCACACCTGGATATCGGCACAATCCACCAATTAATTTATGGCTGGATCCACGAGCTACCACAGGCCTTCATGAAAATGACTCTCCATATTGGCTCACCGAACACCATGGTGGACTGGTATAATTTCTGCCGGGAAGTCTGTATCGACATTTTGGTCCAGGACAATCGCAAAATCGGTGGACCCGGCCACATTGTTGAAATTGACGAGTCAAAGTTTGGCAAACACAAATTCAACAAAGGTCGGCGTGTTGATGGTTGTTGGGTTTTAGGTTGAATAGACCGCGAAACAAAGGACACATTTTTCCAAATCGTTTAGGACCGATCGGCCGAAACCCTGCTTCCCATCCTCATTGAAAATATTCATCCAGATTCAATCATTATTTCAGACTGTTGGAAATCATACACTACACTAAGTCAGCACTTTAAAGAACACTTAAATATCAATCACTCTTTACACTTTGACGATCCAACCGACAAAAACATGCACACCAACACTATCGAATCTACATGGCGGGTTTTAAAAAGAAACGTTTTGCCGCGGAGTGGTACGGTGAGAACACTGTACCCTTCTTCTTTCTCAATGTACTGCATTAAAATACGTTACTTTAACAACAGTGGTTGCCCGTTCAAAACATTCCTCGAACTCATTAAACGCACGTATCCATTAAAGAAAGCAGAGTCAACGCCAACGAAAATACGTCCTTTGTCCCGCAGTACTCCTCAACCTCAACAAACCCGAGATTGCGGTGTTCAAACTGAAATGCCTATGCTAGACGTCCCGCCCCCAGTCAAAAGGCCCAGAATCGCCCAACCAGAATTCTCCGACTCTGACATGGAAGATTTTCAATTGTAAGGTAAGTGCAATAATGTATCTAGGGTAGTTTAATGGTACTTTAAAATGGTGGATTGTCCGCGGTTAGACTGGCCAGCCAAGCGGTTAGGTCAGTTAGACTGGCCAGTCGCTCACAGGTGGTGAATTGTCCGCGGTTAGACTGGCCAGCCACGCGGTTAGGTTGGTCGGCCCACTGTAATCCCTGTGGTTAGCGCGCGCAGCGCAATATTACCGCTTGCCAGATCATGTCGAGCCTGCCAAAAATCTTTAAAATTGCGGATAAGGCGCGAAGCGCCGTTCCGCCACGGCCTTACTGACAACACACATAAATCGTTTCCTGTTTGGAGAGTAAAATATTTAAGTACGTAGTCCTAAATTTGGGTAAGCAGTAGGCTAGCATAACCCACATCGCGTTTGCAGAGTAAGGGGTCAACAATTTTAAAATACGTTTGAAGGCCCAATTTGGCTCGGTAGTAGGCTAGCATTGTCCGCAGAGCGGTTGCAGAGTAAGAGGTCAACAATTTTAAAATATGTTTGCAGGCCCAACTTGGGTCGGTAGTAGGCTAGCATTGCCCGCAGAGTGGTTGCAGAGTAAGGGGTCAACGTACTGTTAAATTGTACGTTTTTTCCCTCCCACAATCACCGTCTGTGCGTCCCCCCCACCCAAAAACACCCGGTTCCCAATACGGTCCCCCATTACCATTTATATAAAGTTTTCGGTGGTCAACGACACTCGTATCTGCATTCCCCCACCCAAAAACCCCGGATTCCCAATGGGGTCCCGCTTTACCGTTTCGCTTTAACTTTTGGTATTAGTTTCTTTATTATTGTTTTGGTATCACTGCCATATTGGTTTTGGTGTTCTTCCGCCTATTTCGGTCGGCGGGCGGGAGGGCCCAGCAATGTGTAAGCGCTCCAAAGGTTGTACTAGAAAAGTATTATAACTATTACCTAAGTACTGGCATTACCTTCTGTGGAGAGATATGGTATTTTCTGAGGTGGCATACTCTCGTCTAATCATTTGGAAAATTAGGATCAATCAGACATAATGCCTTACACGCACCCAGTGATAAGAATAATTTCTGTGTCCCTCAACAAAATACATAGTCTTATCTGTTGATTTGCCCCCACAGTGGATAGTGACCTGGCAACTCCTGAGCACCTTCATCTATCCCCCTGCTGTCTGCTGCAATCATACATCCAACTTACGTAACTAGTTTACATCAATATCACCTTTATCCTGCCATGACCCAGCATTACATACTTCTGGGCCAGTATCTGCAATGGGACCTAATGCACTGGAATTATTCACACTACTACATAACACATTATCCTTTAACACTGCTTGCGTATATGATGCAGCTCCAATTTGAAGCATACATTCCTGGTTTTTTGCCACCTCAGATTAGGCATGGTTTGTCCAGATATCATGAAACATAGAGTAGGTTTTCTGACAGTGCCACTGTGCACCAATTTCATTCTTGAAATCTCAGTTAAGGCGAAAAAGCAGTGTAGATTTGGCATACACTTTTCCCCATCTCTCTCTGTCTCAGGTTAGGAAGATTAAGTAGCTTATCACTTTTGGTCTGATACTTACTCGATGTTTCATGACACTCTACGCAGACACAATTTGATTTAACATTTTCTCTGTCGACAAAACTTTTGCAGCAGGTGGCAAACTGACTAATTTTCCCACAATCATGACATTTAACATTACGTGCTAGACAATTCTGTCTGTCTTGAATGTGCACGAATGCAAAAAAATAACACCTTTGCTTGAGCCTTAAGTTTCTCCTGAACTCTCCATCTTTCTGTTTCTTGTACTGTATATGTGGTTGTCACTGCTGCCATGCCATTGCGTAGTGGCATTGGCATGTGCCCATGGCTTATGTATCATCAGCTACTCCTGCCTTGTTGAAAACATTTTGCTCCCCTCACCTATGTGATGAGGGCAAGCATACCGCAACTCATGCTCAATCTCTCCGAATGATTTGCACTTCACCATAAGCTTGCAGAGGGTGTCATATTTTCCCAAGTTTCTTAGAATCTTGTTTCAACCTGGCATTGTGTAGGCCACTCATTATTTTATATAGTAATATATACTAACTCAAATTATCTTCACAAGTAGAACAAATGCACTCGCCGTCTATTGCATCTCGCTGACACAGGTGAATGTAATCCTTTGCTGATTCACCTGCTCCTTGATTCCTACTAAAGTACCTGTCCCATAAAACGGCCTTGTTCACATTGATTATAGTAATGTTCAAAATAGCCTCAAATGCATCATTTACTTTTTAGAGGTGCCCATTGGTCTTTGGAAAACTGGGATTCAATGGTGCTTCTTAACTTTTCTCCACAATTTATTCCGATGTTCAGAACTGCCTCGCCCTGAGGCATCCCGCAGAGGTACAGCTAATCTTCCACCAGTCTACTCCATTCTATGAAGGCATCTGATATCATGACTTACTTGCATTTCTCCAGGGAAATAGGTTTTCCATGTGTTCATCTGCAAGCTGTGTTCCCTTTGTTGGACAGGATGACTCTTCCGATTGCCTCTGTAATTGCCCTGAAGTTGGTCCCAAGTCCCTCTGTAGTTCTGCACCTGGGGTGGGGCAGCCCTTGCTATTCTCCAAGTAACCCCAGGTGATGGCCTTGCAAATCTGCTCATTGTGTCTTAGATCAGTCCAGATCACTAGCTGTGCCATGTAAGATGGTAATGATATATGGGGCTTTTGTCTGCAAGACAGTTTATTAATTAAGACAAAGTGCCACTAGGGGTACACGATAAATGAGGGACAACAGTGTCCTGTCAAAAGGTTGATGGGTAAACACTGGTAGTGTACTCCATTGAGCAATTGCATAAGTAGTCCCTTACAATCAACAACAATATTAGACATCAGATTACATAGATTTAATCTGATGTCTAATGGAAATTATTACACAAGGCATCTACAGCATTCAGTAATATTCTTAGAATTTTGTTTATTGTCTCCATTGATTGATTTAGACGACAGAAAAGCAGTTGCAGTTTAAAAGCTGTAATGAACGACTTAACCATAGGACAGAATATTTTCCCCAAGTTACCATTAATATTTCTGATCATTTATTTAGATTATATACTATTCAGAACTCACCGATATTTGATTATTGTAATACTGGATAAAATCAATTCTAATTTGGTAATACAAATTATAATGAAAAAATAATAACCAAAAGTGGAAACAAATAAGGCTCGCATAATGCTTGTTTTTTATGGTACCCAAGAGCTGCCAGTAGTTAGAGCCCATGGTGGTCCGATCTTGACAGATCTTTTGTCATTATTACTTACAAAATAATTTTCTTTTATAATTTAAATTTTTGTCACCAAACACATTCTGTATTATAAAGTGTATTGATGGTCTTTGCTAGTTGTGGCTTTAAAATTAAGAGGTTTTGACCATTATTCTTTGTTTCTTTGTAGAATGTATTCAGTCTGTTTAGTGTTGTGTTGCGATGATGGTGGAAGGAGCATACTTACCTGGCACAGGGGACACCATGATCATGAAGGTGGTTCCCCCAAGGTGAGGCTCACCATTGCACTCCGGTGGTGCTGACCCTTGCGATTGACCCAAATGTGGTCAACTCGGGTGCGCAATTTTTGGTAGCGAGGGACTGCGTTCGCGCTATCCCTCTAATAATTCCATGATTTAAGAGTTTCAATAATAGATTTTGATTAGGCCAGTTTTGTGGATAACAAGCTTTCTGTTTACTATTGCTGTCAATCTGGAGCATTTTACACTAGATCTGTAGTGCCTTCAGAATAGTATAAAAATTTAGCTCCTATTGCCTAGCATAAAATTTGGAGTACAGCAATAACTTCTAGCGTATTCATATAAATACTATACTTTCTAATATCATTCTAGATATATCATACACATATTTTTCTTTTCTCTCTGTAGTGCACCATCATAGTTCAGGTCCTATACTTAACCTACTCCACACAAGTCTGAACATGGAAAGAAAAAGTATGAATGACAAGCTATCCATGATAAAACCATAGACAAATTATTAGTGAACTTCAAATAACAGTCCTATAGACACTCGGTTTTAGCAGTGGATTCCCACTGATGTTCGAATTTAAGCAGGAATTCCTTTAGCATTGCAGTTCTTTTTAATAACAGATACTAATAATCACTACTAACCTTTAGAAATCAAGATAAATGGCACTAATGAACAGTAGTACTGATTCAAAAAAAGACTGCTGGTTGATCAAATGTAAATTCTTCATCTTTCTCTACAAGCTTGTCCTTATTTGGGGTCGCTGTAATGGTTCTTCAACACAATCTTCCATCTCCCTCGGTCGAGTGCATCCTTCTCGCTCAATCCCAACTCCCTTATATCTCTCTTCACACAGTTAATCCATCGCAATTTTGGTCTACCTAACCTTCTCCCACCTGGTAGTCCCATCTCCATCATCTTCCTAATTGGGTGGTCTTCCGCTCGTCTCTATATGTCAATACTCTCTTGGTCTATTTTCCCTCACTTTGTTTGAAGCTGATGCCATTTTGAGTGCTCCTCTAACATGTTCGTTCGTAACTTTATCCGTTCTAGTAACTCCACATTGCCATCACAACATCCTCATCTGTCACATCAATCCTGTTCTCATCTCTCTTCTTAATTGCCCATCTCACAACCTGGTGCTGGATCTTGCTCGTTAATTTTACCTGCATCCTACGATCACAGAGCACCCCACTACATTTCCTCCAGCTATTCCACCCTGACTGTAACCTTCTGGTCAACTCTTCATCTAGGTCTCCTGTATTTTGGATCACAGACCCCAGATATTTACCAGATATTTAAAACTTTCTATCTCCTCTAACTTATGAAAATCAATCTCGGGATCTACTTTTCTTTCTCTTCCTCCTTCCTCAAATTCACATCGCAATCCAACAGTCTTGAATCTATTTATTCGCAGACCCCTCTCCTCCAGACAGTTCCTCCATCCCTCTGCTTCAACATTTAGTTCTTCATCATCAATTGCATACAAAAATCCATCATCTGCATACAGTATTGTCCAAGGGGTTTCATGTCTCAGATCTTCTGTGAGCACATCCAGCAATAGAGTGAATAAGAATGGGCTTAAGGCTGACCCATGGTGAAGGCCTACCTGTACACTGAATCCCACGCAGTCTCCCTCTTCACATTGAATCGTTGTTGAACAATTTTCATATATATCCCTGACCAAATTTATATATACTTCAGGTATTCTTCGTGCCCTTAAACTTCTCCAAATCTCTTCTCGTGGTACTCGGTTATATGCTTTTTCCAGATCAATAAATATCATATACAAGTTCCTTCTTCCTTCTCTATATTTCTCTGCTAGTTGTCGAACAGAAAATATTGCATGTGTCGTGCTCTTGCTTGGCATGAAACCAATTGTTGGATGTCTAAGATATACACCAACCCTCGCAATCTTCCATCTAGACTCTCCCAGATTTTGAAGTTATGAGATAGTAATTTTATCCCTCTATAGTTTGAACACTCCATTACATCTCCCTTTCCTTTGTATATGGGGATCAAAATGCTCATCCTCCAGGCAGCTGGCAAATGTATATCCTTATCCTTAAATCCACGGTAGAAGTTGAGAGAAACTGGGACTTTGAACAAGTACTTTCGTAGTTTATTTCTACATTCTCAAGTTCACAGAATTCAGGAGAGGTTGACTAGACATATTCTACAAAACGAGGGCAGGGTTACGTATACATAAGGCAGTGTAACAAGTATGTTCAACTAGTAACTGTTTATCACAAGGGGCACAATCAGGAGCCCTGCTATTTTCTAGAATATACTAATGGGTTATGAAGGTATGCCCACCTTGGGGATGTCACATATTTGATATATACTATTTTGAGCAGCACGTTTCATGTATTTGTTAACCTCTTTGTTTACCTGAATCTCACCAGGGGGTTGGGGGATGGAACACAGGAAAAACAATTTGGCCTTGTTTGACTGACTCTTAGTTTGCTAATAAAAGAACAGCAGAGTCTGAGCAGACTCTTGTGTTGATATTTAGTTGAATGTCCAAGACGTATTTTTCTCCCCTTGGGGAGTGGACCGATCCCGGAGGTACTGCAATACCGGGCCGATCCGATTCAAAGGTGGAGCAAGCCCCTAAAAAAAAAAAAACTACAGGCCCTTAGAAATTGCGACTGGAATTGTGCAGTTCCTGAATTATCTTAGAATTGTAATACCCTTCTCACCCCCCCTTTTCAACGAACGTGCTTCCCCGAAGCTGGAGCATTATTATTCCAGTGCAGAAAAAGGTCACATTGTAAGAATCCAATTGTTCTTCCCTAACATCGATAACTTAAGTTATCGCTCCCACAATGGTGGCCATGCAGGTGGGAGTCAAGTCCAGGAAACAGGTGGATGTCCGACGGTGACAGACTGAATGATTTAAGGGGCCTCAGGGAACATTTCAATCACACACCTGGCTGCTTCCTTACCACTGCGTCCCCTCTTAACAGAAATTTCTTCAGATTCCATAATTCTGATGGGTGAGGGAGCGTCCACACTACAGGAGAACATGTGATAAACATACGTCGGTAACTTTTTGCATACATCACAACAGATTGAATACAATTCAACAACTTACAGGTAACCCTCACTAGGGCTTCGAAAGACCATTCAGCATTTACAAGATTCTTTAGCGTTTATACCAAGCGAATCGAATCGATTCAATTCACGAGAATCAACACGATTCATGCTTTGTCTTCATTCGCCACACTAATTTCAATTCAGTCGTTTACACCAAGAGAATCGGCTTGATTTGAACTGACTTGGTGTAAACGGTTGCAATGAAATTACTGTGGCAAATCAAGACGAATCATGAATCGTAATAATTCTACGTGAATTGAATCGATCCAATCGCTAGGTGTAAACGCAGCCTTACGGTCGCTGACTTATTCTCAACTCCTGTGTGACATATACAAAGTTGAAGTTAAGTATATCTTAGTTTTACCAGACCACTTAGCTGACTAGCAGCTCTCCTAGGGCTGGCCCGAAGGATTAGATATTTTTACGCGGCTAGGAACCAATTGGTTACCTAGCAACCGGACCTACATCTTATTGTGAGATCCGAACCCCATTATATCAAGAAAAAAATTTCTATCACCAGAAATAAATTCCTCTGGTTCCGCGTTCACCGAGCCGAGAATTGAACTTCGGACCACCGGATTGGAAGCCGAGTGCGAATTCCACTCATCCAACGAGGAACATGTGACATCTACAACAGTAGCGGTACATGTCAGTAGGGAAAAAGACCCCATTTCTGCTCAACCTCAACACCCGACCCTTAATTCGGCTCACAGGCGATAAACCCCACAAGCTTGCCTTTATCTTAGTTCCTCGCTGGATGAGTGGTTTTTGCGCTCGGCTGCCAATCCGGTGGTCCGAAGTTTGATTCCCGGCTCTGCCAACGCGGAATCAGAGGAATTTATTTCTGGTGATAGAAATTCATTTCTCGATGTAATGTGGTTCGGATCCCACAATAAGCTGTAGGTCCCGTTGCTAGGTGACCAATTGGTTCCTAGCCACGTACAAATATCTAATCCTTCGTGCCAGCCCTAGGAGAGCTGTTAATCAACTCAGTGGTCTGGTAAAACTGAGATATACTTAACTTAACTTTGCCTTTATCTTAACCTCATGTACGATGACCATTAACGACTCCACGGGAAAGCCACCAAATATTTCACGCTAGTTCAGAAAAGAACCTCAAAATGGCTCATGAAGAACTCTTTGTATAGGAGAACCGTGGTATCGCTCTACCCCTTGAAAATACCCAACCCAATTTTGGCTCAAGATATATTCTACGGATGAAAAAAAAAAACACACACAATTTCACGAAACCCATGAAAATTCCCAACCCCATTTTTACTCAAAATATACTCTACGGATGAAAAAAAAACACCATTTCAACGACCCCTTGAAAATACCCAACCCCATTTTGGCTCAAGATATACTCTACGGATGAAAAAGAAAAAAAAATAACACCATGTCATTGTTCAAATACGTACAACATAGAATTTAGTCTCCCCAAATTCGTTGTTCAAATCATGAGTGCCAATCCAGTTCTCTCCTACTTGTATGGCGTTCCAATGGTTTGGTCATATACTATTTATATATTATTCAGAATGATAGCAGATTTTCATATATTACTTATATATCATTCAGCTTTGTGGTTTCGTTTTATGTATGATATTTCACCTCGGTCAGATGGCAACATGACCTTTCAATACGTGACCAAAGTAATAGGGATTGGTGAAATATAGCCTACTGAAAGTATTTTGTTGGTCGGTATATAATATTTTACCTGGCTCATCTCAACAGGTGCGCCCGTAATTCGGGTAGGCTGCCCTCGCATACCCCCCGTCATTTGTTTTTTCATGATTAATTCCGTGTTTTGTGATGTTTACAAATGATGTGTCGTGTTATGTCCTCGTCTCGTGACGTAACATACATCGACGTAATTTCGTCAGTATGACATGCTGACGAGTGTGTGTCCTCTTCTGGTATGTTGTCGTATTGTGTTGTATCTGCTAATGCTTTTGAAATGAGTTGTGATCCATTCTAATGCTTTTTATATACTGATTTATTATACTCGTACTTCATCACATTACGAGTCTTCATGTTTTGTCACAATATTCTTACATCTGCGTATGAGCGTGACCTTCCAGGTCATTGCATAACAACGAGCAACAGGTCTTTCATGATCACGAAAACCTGGTCATGTTTTCCATCGGTTGAGACTTGTCATGGAGCTTTTTTTTATGTTGACTTTTGTACTAGCTATATTTTGTTGGCTCTTAAGTACCTGAGTAAATTAAATTACTTATCTGCTTAATCAGTATTATTGAAACTAATTTATTTGTTCTTACAATTTTAAACCTGATCATTGGACCAATAGACAGGATAGCCATTCATGATGACAGAGGTGATTTATTCGATGTGGTGATAATGATAAGCGAAACTTTAGTATTTATTTTGTTTTATATTACGTATGACTTACAAACCTCTTCAGTAATTTGAGTCTTTCTTTCTTGTGTCATTCTTCTTCCACAGTCCCCTCCTTCAAAAAAAAAATAAATAAATAAATAAAAATTCCAGAGCGCTTTCATCCATTAATACCATTAAATTTTTAATTTTATTTCTTTCTCCTGCTTTCTTCTTATGCCTGTGTAACTTCTCTTTCCCCCCTTTTGACACTTAACCCTGTTACACTTGCCCGAACACTGCCTACCTATTTACCTGGCAGGACACCCCTCAAATCCCTCCCCCCTCCTCTGCCTCGCCCAGATACCTGAGTGGTGGCAGACCTCATAAAATGTCCACTAGGCAATGTGGATATACATACATACACACACACACACACACACACACACACACACACATATATATATATATATATATATATATATATATATATATATATATATATATATATATGTGTGTGTGTGTGTGTGTGTGTGTGTGTGTGTGTGTGTGTGTGTGTTATTTTATGAAATAATCGACACAATTTCTGACTCAAATCATATGACTCACAAGTCATATGAGAAGTTGGAACTTACGTACCACTGCATACATATATACGTATATTTGCCCTAATTTATATATATATATATATATATATATATATATATATATATATATGTGTGTGTGTGTGTGTGTGTGTGTGTGTGTGTGTGTGTGTGTGTGTGTGTGCATGTTTATGAGTGTCTGTGTAAGAAGGAAGTTTTCACAGGCTCAAACCTTTTGAAAGTATTTGTTTGTGCTCACTTTGATTTGTATATAGAGGCATAAGCCACGTAGGAAAGGGGAACACTAGAGTAACTGGAAGATCTTTCGACTCACGTCCTTTACCTAGCTAAGTAAAGGACATGAGTCGAAAGATCTCGTAGCTTAAGCAAGTGTTTTACTTTCCTTCGTGGCTTATACCGTTATTTATGCATTTCTCACGTTCCAAACTTTCGTGATTCAGTTATACACTTTGATTTGTGTAGATTCCGTTGCT